>NW_027108815.1:238129-273252 GCF_000696795.3 Halyomorpha halys | reverse complement strand
TATTTCCTGTGGGGCTAAGTGAAGTCACTGGTTTATGCTGATAAACCAGCAACAATTGACGCCTTGGAGGCCAGCATTGTTCGTGTTATTCGTGACATACGGCCAAAATTGGACGTCCAGAATGCTCTTCGTCAAGAACAGCCGCGGTGCCCATATGCCCGAAATCATTTTCAAATGTTAATGTCACGTATTGATCTTTCGAATAAAAAAAAAAATTTTTGATTACAATTTAATTTTTTGTGTTATTTTTTACAATTTCAAGTTCTATCGGGCTCAAAAAAACACCCTATATAATTAGTTTAATATTATCAACCATTACATGAAAAGTTAGATTAAAAAAAAAATAGTTCTAAAAAATGTTTAAATATGTTACCAATAATTAGGTTTTCTCTGTTTATATATTGATTATTATCAATATAAAATATGAAAATGAATAAATAATACTTTCATAAAATATCAAAAAAAGTGTAATCTGCTTTGACGGTTAGGAAGTGATGAAATGTTATAAAATTTATTTATTCTAAGGACATGACTATAAAAAATATGGCTATTGTAATTTTTAATCCTTTTATTTTATCCTCTTCCTGTAGCCGATAGTCTACCCTATGGGTTCGGGAGCCCAGCCCTATATAGTCCCTTAACTGAGGAAAATTCTGAAGGTCGAGTGAAATTCTGACCACCTTATTGCACAACCGTTGGTGTCTAGTAACAGTACATACGAATTACAAATTACTGTATCCTTAACATCTCTTGGGTTAATGCAGTACAGATTTAATTTTGTATTTTTTATGTACACACTAAAAGTTATACGAAGTTTCCGCTTTCACCGTCCAATAAGGTTCTTACATTGAAGTTGACTGTGTCAACAGATCTTCCAAGGTGACAAAGAAATTGATGCGAACGCACGGGTCCTATCTCTAATAAATTCTGAAACATGTTCTGAGACTCAGCGACTAAAAACCAAGTTAAGTTTTGTGTTGTCTTTTGATTTAAGTGGAAGTCAGTGTTTTCGAGATGGATTCAGAAAATGACGGGTATGGATTTGGATTCGATGGATATGATATGGATACAGTGCACAACGATACAGATGCAGTGCATGTTCATAAATGTAAGTTATTTTATTATTTTTTATATAAAGAGTCATGAGAATAGCAATAAATCTTTTTTTGGTGTGAAAATAATACACTAGTGCCGTCTTGTTTCATTATCAAATAAGTTGTCGATTTAATCCTAAAATGTAATGTCATAGTCTACCCAAATATTTTGGAAAATGAAAACTTGGGGGGGGATTAATTTTCATGGACAAAAACCCTGGAAATTCGGTTGGTTACACCACAGTTACAAATTTTTTTTTAAACATAAAAGGTCCGAGTGAGGTCAAAATAACTTAAGTAGTAATAAAACTATTTATAATGACCCAACGTTTCACCCCACTTTGAAGGGCTTCCTCAGGGCTACAAAATATACAAACAATGATGTAACATTGTAAGAGAATAGATAACTAAAATAATTAAATAGTAGTAAATTAAGATATGCCTGAAATAAAATTAAAATACGTGAAAATTTATACAAAAATGAGGAAAGTATATTAAAAAAATAATTATAATTTGCTTTGTTCAATTTGATATAAATATTCAAATATTTTAAATCAGTTTTAGCCATAATTTAGTTTACTATAACTTTTTTTTTTATCTTCTCTCTTAATTTGATACATTATTTTAGCTTATATATTTTTTAGCCCTGATGAAGCGTTGCTAAGTGGGGCGAAACGTTGGCTATAATAAATAGTTCTATTACTATTTGAGTTATTTTGACCACACTTGGATCATCTTTTTATATACACGATTTTTCAATTTTTTATTAATTTCGATATTTCTTATATTATATAAATCTTTCGTGATAAATACTAATCTACCGTAACTTAATTTAATTTTTTTTTATTCATTAATTTATTGCTATTTACAACTATACATTATTATACATTTAGTAAATTTAATCTCAGTTAATATGGAGTGTTACAGGCGTATAGAGAAACTACCCATTTGTAGCACATTAATATTTTTTCAAATATGAATGACAATTTCGGTTCTATTTACTTTTTTTATATAGAAAACAAACGACGTTTCGGAGTTCTTTTCCGTCTTTATATTATAAAATAATATATATAAATTTATAAAATTTCCGTCGCAATATTATAAAATTCCAACAAGAAATAATAAATATAATTTCAGAGCTACTTTTAAATTATCATTACTTAAAAAAATAGTTTATATTACTTGGTACATAAAAATTGTATTGTTTATAAAATACTAGTTATTCCCTGTGTATTATTCGTATATTAATACGATATTACATAATACATTTAAAAACAAAGATTTTAAAATAGAATGGAATCTCTCAACAAACACAACTCTTTTTTTCGCACTGAATTCAAAAGCAGTGAACTTGGATGGACGAAGATAGTTGAGTTTATGTATTTAAATTAAAATAATTTTAATATCCTATAAATTAAATAATTATATTCATTTACAAGCAATGTATAAAATATAAAGTGGGCTGTGAAGCTAGTAAAAAAAAATACAAGATAGTATAGAAGAAAATCCTTTTCTTCTGGTGGTTTTTCATACGGCGCGAAATTGAACGCGGCGTATGAGAAATCACCCGAAGCGAATGGATTACATATAGGACCTACGCATCAAGGGTTCACTGTCCTTCGATCTAAAGAATAATAAATAATTTATTACTTCTCTGTAAATAAATATAATAAGGACTTCTTAAAGGATAATACAAATGAAGATCCTTTTCTTCGGGTGGCGCGGAAACCATCGCAGCCGTATGAGAAATCACCAAAGCGAATGGGTATCTACGCATTCCGGGCTCCTCTCTTTTTTATTCGGAAAATAGAAGTCTTCTGTTTAAGTTGAAGAACAGAATCCTTAAATAAAACTACTGCTGAGACATCGTATTTGTAGGTGAGACGGATAACTGAAGTCGGCAATAAATACAAGTAACTGCTAATAAATAATTGTTTTTATGTATTTAAAATAATTTTTTAGAATATTTTTAAAAATATTTATTCAAAAATATATCCTGTAATCATTTATAAATTATTCAGTGAAGAAATGATTGTATGAATGTATTGGTGACATTTAAATTTGTATTTGAAAAATAATTTAAAAACTTAATTTTACAAAGCAACTTATTCGTTAAACTGTTGTAGTTTGCATAAGTAAATAATTTATTTATATTTATTATGAAAAAAAGACTCAATAAACATGTAATTATAAATTTTCTTAAATTTCTATGTATATAACATAACACCTTTATCTACCTATGTCTTGAATTTATTGAAACGTTTATTAATTGCATTACGCTAATATATTATATTAAAAAATAAAAACATGATTTATTGTAAAAAAAAAAATGATTGTTCTTCTATTTGTCAAAACTATTCACCTAAAAGTCCCATTGGCACATTTTTGGATGTTTGAAGTTGAATCCTTTATAGTTTATCTGTTAGTTTAATCGTTCAGTTTATTTTTTAAGGTTTAAATTTACTTTTACGGTTCATCAAGTAATTTTTAGTTTTATTAAAATCTTTTTTTCCTTTTAAATTTTATTAATTATAAATACAACAAGTTATGTTGTGTACCGTCACTTTTTTGACAGTTTATATACTGTTTGTTCATTTTCTAAGTTTCTTAATTTCTTTCTTCAGAAATGTTCATAGATTGTATTTTTAGTTAGTTATATTTCAAATAGAATTATTTTAGTATCTTTGTACATTTGATATCTACACCAATTTTATTTTTCCGTATTTTTATTATTAATTTTTTTATGTTTTTCTTATATCGTACTCACATTTTCTTCATTATTTTACTTAATCAGTTGGCCCTCTTATGTGTCTCAAGATTATAACGGAGAAAAATAAATTTAAAAAAAATATAAATTAGGAATTATAATTAGGAAGTTTATAGATTGTATATTTAATGTCTTTTAAATTTTATGGTACTATTTAAAATTAACTTTGATATGAATTTTTATAATGAAATAATTAAAAATTCAATTTATAATAAATCAATTTTATGGCTGACCTGATAGTAAGGAAGGTTTAAAATATAGTGTGATAATATTGTTAGGTTAATCCATAATTAAACATTCTATAATTTAATAGAATAATTAAATTATAAATTAATATGATTTCCTATTATTTTATAGCTTGAATTGACTAAACTTATTAACCTAGAAAGAATAGCCTGTAAAAAGTGTTTAATTATTAAAAGCGAGGTGCAAATGTATATTTAAGATATACTAATTTATTAGTAACAATGGTGTTTGTTAAAATTGAATATATAATTAATTGTCCTTGAGAGTGGCTGAAACGTTGGACATTTAAAAGTAATAATATAGAGTGTTTTGAGACATAACCTAGATAAAAATTATTTTATTTAAATAATTAAATTATTATTATTATTTGAGATATTGTTTATGGAGTTGCTCCTTTTACATTTACCAATTTTCGAACGGCTAGGAAATATTCGGCAAAGTATTCGCGTTCAATGGCTTTTACAATTGGCCACTTCTGGTCTGAGTAAGACAAGCCTTCATCGACCCACATCCTTGACCCGACGGATCGAACTTTGTTCGTCAAGGTTAGCAGTAAATTACAGTCTTTCTAGCAAATTAAAGGGCTATATATTTTTTTATAATTTAACTCATGATTATTTTTTAAATAATAAAAAAACATTTAAACAAATATAATCTACACCACAACCTTATTAACCAGTCTGGTGATAACGTCCGATTATGGTGTTATTCGAAAATTCCAAAGTAAAAATGAAGACAAGACGTAGTACAACTCACATCAACAATCTGAACAAGCCTGTTGGAAATAATACTCTTTGTAAATTACATCCAATGAGCACAATTGTAATTTTTTGTTGATTAAAATAATTTTTAATAATAAAATAAATAATTTATAAACTTGAAAAATATTTTCGATCTAGTTTTTCTTTGTACTCAGGCTTATATGAAGTTGAAAAAGAAACACCATATTTAAATGATTTTAATTTGATATGGATGCGGTCAATTTTGACAACTTGTCACAAGAATAATGAAATTATAATGACATATTTTGGGCAGCAGACCTGCTCTCCAGAACAATTGCTCATGTTTCGCGAACTGAAAGTCTGAATTAGAGGGACTACCTTAATGTGGGAACTACTAGCGCCCCATGTGGCTAGCAACCAAAGCTTACCACCTCTAGTGCTCTCTTTGGTCAGAACTTATGCATGAGAGAACCATTTTCTTTTCTTGAAGCAATCTATTCTTAGTTTACTTTTTAGTAGAAATCCACCATGAGTGAGTAGACAGCCTGGAGTTGTTCCCAGCAGCAAGGGAGAGCTAAGTCGAGGATTGCAGAGAAAAAAACCTATGTAAAAAAAATGATGGAGTAAGTCTACACCTTATCATTAACATCCACACCATTATCAATCGGCACATCTTCAGTTTTCCATAAACCAATTATTCATAATTAATTAACCCTTTTAACAATAAATGTTCCGTTTCGGCCTTCTCCTACACCACCTATAGGTTATACAATGGAATTTTAGTTGCATTTAATCATGTTTTATTTTCATTATATATAGTTCACTATAATCCAACCAGCCAATCAAAAGTCAAGGTGCGCCTGGCCTTAATTTGAAGGAGTACTTTATAAACTCAGTTTATCAAAAGAATCTAATTGGATAGCTCTTAGCAAGTATGTACGACGGGCTAAACTGGAAAGAGCTCAGTTGGTTAACAGCAAATTACGTTTTTTATAAATTAATAATAAGATTCGCTTATAAAAACGAATATTTATTAGCATTTGAAATATAAAAGTCAAATTATACCAGAGCTAATAAAAGAAGAGGGAGTCTGATTGGATTTCGTTATTAAAAATCCTCTACACAAACTCTCCAATTTCCTTCTTAGTAATAAATCAGGTTGCATTTGTACTTTTTACCTTTTGTCATACTCACTGAGAATAATTGGCTTTTTCTCTGTATTGAATTTAGTGAGGATGCATTTTATATCTTTTTCATAAACCTCGACATATTATTTTCAATAAGATCAGTAAAATTAGATAGTACGAGAGCCCAAGTTGAGAAAAAAGGCAGTTAGTTCACCCCAGTTTTTGATAACTTTAACTATGAATAATTACTAGTCAAAATTAATTAGTATATGTAGGGGTAATACAAATGGTAGCTGTTTCCAAACTTTATGAAAATTAATTTTTTATTTGAATCTTTATATCTTTAAAACTATCTCCAACAATAAGAACCTAATAAAACATCGTTTAAAGTAGAGTAAATTATAATAAATAAAATATATTGAAATACATTACAAAAAAACATCCAAGAATATGAGCCCTAAATGAGCTATTTACCACTAGTTCCAGAGACATAGTTTTTTAAAAAACAACATTTCAAAAAATAGCAAGTTAGTGAATTTATTTGGTAATATCGAAATCTCAAGAACCATTCGACGTACAAAAGTCTAAAGGCACTCAAATTAAATCTAATTTAATGTTCCATAGCCAGATCACCTTTACTCTCCTTCGTAAACTTCTACCCTCCTGTCCTACAGTATTCTTTTTTAAATACCCCACTAACGATTGTAGAATAGATCCGATACTTTTAAAAAAATTATAAAATATTTTTGTAGAATTGAAGCAATAGAAAAATTACAAATATTTAAAGAACGATAAAAAGTTGAAAAAAAAAATGTTTATTTGGTTCTATACTATTTGTGGTATCAGAAATGTCTGCTCTTTGTGAGTTTTTTTGAAGAGTTGATGATTTTTTTTAAACTAAGAAATGTTTAAAAAAACACACTAAAGTGGACAAGTGCCATAAGGAGAAACAGAAGAGAAGAAGTGGTTGTTGCAAGAGTAAGAATAGGACATTCCAAATTAACACACCTCCACTTAATCACAAAAGAGGACTAACATGCCAAACCTGTCATTCCCCATTATCGATAAAGCATATAATTAAAGAATGCTCATCATTTCGTCAAACCTTCAAAAATAATAAAATTCCTCGTACAAGAGAATTGGCCTTTAAAGACTCAGCAGAATTCATAGACAAAATAATAAAATTTCTGAAACAAACTCAACTTTATACTAAAATATAATCCACCAATATCGACCAGTGTAAAAAGGAAATAGTCTACATTCAACTATCAAATGTCAAATACTCCTCTTAGTTGGTCTGCATCTCGCTCAACATCATCCAGACCAACACACGCCAAAAGATGGTCCCCATCCATGTCCCCCATGTTGCATAGAGGACATTTCAGGGAATCTACGATGCCAATTCGATGGAGGTGTTTTTGGAGCAGATCATGTCCTGTTACTAGCCGAAAACAGGCCACTCTCTCAGCTCTGCTAAGATTTCCATAATTAAATTAATAAAGTAAAAAGAGTGTAATAATCTAGATGTTAATCGCCCTGAATAAAAATCTAATCTAATCTAATCCGATACTTAGGACTCCATCTTGACAAGGGACTTACTCGAAGTCCTTTTACAAGACTGAAACGACAAGAAACTGCTCGTAGATGTCGATTGCTACAACACCTACTTTAAAAACACTTCCTATTCACTACAAAAAATTATTGTATACTGTGATAATCAGACCAATTTGGACATATGAAATTGAGCTCTGTGCCTCTACCAAACCATCCAATCCTTACAATCCAATTATAAAATATTTTTGTAAAATTAAAACAATAGAAAAATCAAACATATTTAAGAACGATAAAAAGTTTGGAAAAAAATGCTTATTTGGTTCTTTACTATTTGTGATATTAGAAATGTCTACTCTTTGTGAGTTTGTTCTGAAGAGTTGCTAATTTTTTTTTTACATTTTAACACTTTATGGAAATTTCAAAGGAAGACTTCAAAGCTATATAGACTAGGAAATTATGACATGGAATTTTTTTCAAGCGGGAAGGATCGATCGGAAAGCCATACCTCAGGCCTAGGCCGGGAGAGCCGGCGAGAGCATTTATCAGATTTAGCGAGCAGAGAGGCCGAAGTGGAATTATTCAAAACAGCGGCGACAATGGCGGAATTCCAAAGAGACCAACCCCACATCCACAAGCTGGTCGGAGACTGATGGTCCTCATAGTCCCCTATCTGCGTCATCTCTGAAATTTTAGCCGGTTCGATAAATCTAAAGTATCGATTGCCAAAAAAAAAAAAAAAACAATAAACGGAACAGAAGCCTAGGAAGCTATATTGCTGCCATTAATTCCGGAAGCTAGGGAATCCAATATCATTAATAGATATATCATACATGTCTATCCTTTGTCATGACCAGAACAGGCATTTTTGTGAAGTGTTATAAAATCCACTAGTATTGGAGCTTGATGCCTTAAACCCAGTTTCTATCTCACGGTCCTATAAAGTAAGCAGCTAATTAAATATAAAAACGATTGGACGTAACCGAATATGAAGGAGATAGATGGGGGGGGGCTTTAAAATTTGTCGACGTTTTGCCCAGCAAGGCATCATCAGGGCTAAAAAAAGATACAAAACAACTTAAAATGAGTTGATAATGCAAGATAAACAGATGATGATAAAGTAATCTAGGCCAGGTTTAAAAATGATGTAAATATAATTGAAAAAATATATAAAAACCATCAAGACGTAATAAAAAAAACAAGATGTACAACATTAATGATATTTATAAAAAAAGATCAATAACATAGACTATTAGATTTAAAATCAACAGGAGACGTTATAAAACCTTATTTATTTATTTATTGCAATTTACAACTCTATGTTGTGTTTAGGAAATTTGATTGGTAATACTCTAATGACATTTTACATTAGCAGGGCTCGTGGCGATCTTGTTTTCAGGCACCTCGGAGGATTGTTGTTGAAAGGAAGCAAGGTTAGAAACTAGTTGGTTTGGGTGATTATGGAGTTTGTAATGGAAGGAACGATATGTGGTTTGTGCTAGTTCGGTTACATATGGAACATTAAGGTCTTTATGTATGATTTTTTTGTGATAAATTAAGGAGCATTGAGGATTTTACGAAGGATTTTGGATTGTAAGGATTGGATATGAGACGAATTCCAAGGTTTAGTGGAGCCCCACAGATTGGCCTTATTACAGTCATATAGATCAGTATTTTGTAATGAATTGGAAGCTTAAACCGTTTGTCCAGCAAGTGCTGTAATAGTCGAAATCGACTTGCAGTTTCCTATCTTTTTAGTCTTGTGTGAGGATTCCAGGTCGTTCGTCCAGATGTAGTCCAAGGTAGGGGATCTGTTAGACAGGGGTAAGAGCAACATTATTAAAGAATACTGTATGGCTACTCGGTAGGTTTACGACGAAGGGTAAAGGTGATTTGATGAGATTTATTTTAATCCCCCAATTACGACACCATTCTTCGAAGGCTGTGATTTGGGTAATAAAAACTAAAAATAGAATGGTAGATATGAGAGAAATAAAAGCAAAACTTTTTCGCACTAAAATTAAGGAAATGAAATGATAATTAATAAAGTTAAATAAACAATAAATAAAAATTAAAATAATAAACAAATTTGAACCATTCACCTATCGAGTTTAAAACATCGAACGACGAATAATCGGAAGTGATACAGACTCTGTGCCTGTAGTGGAACTGGTGGAGATGACTATTACAAACAGTTTACATATAAGGGAAATACAAGAAAAAAAGATATAAAAATATTAACTATAATAATTATATAATATAGGTAACATAAGTATAAAATAAACGATAGAATATATAATAATTAAAAAAAAATTCATTAAACCGATAGAAAATATATTGGAAGAAGATAGTTGACCGTATGAAGTAGATTGTAAGAAGATAGTCCGGGTGGAGGTGAATAAATATATCAACATAATATAAATAAAACAAAAAACCATTTATTGTTAACCAACTTTTCGCCCACTTTGCAGGGTTAACAATGGCCCCACATAACTTCACTCTTAAAGGCCTGCAATTGGTTAACGATAAATAGTTTTGTTTTACGATTTTGGTATCTTAATTCACCTCCACCCGGACTATCTTCCTCCAAGATAGAAAATATAGTTAAGATAATACAATGAAGACAATATAGATACAATAAAATAAATAAATGTTAAAGAAGTTAGTGAAATATATTAAATATAATGGCGTTAACCTAAACCAATATGATTAGATACACAAAATGATTATGAACGTTTTCTGCATTGATATATAAACTGTGATTGATGTTAACTAAATACATGAACATCAGGGCCGGAAGTAAGGCTTCGACAAGAAGCCGGAAGCTGTCGGATAATACTTCCTTGCAAGAAAGACAGATGGCGCTGACAGGCGGACAAGCACAAAATGGCGCCCAATATCCTCGCTTCATCTTGTGCCAGTTTTATTGACCTTCCTCTGTTTACCTTCCTCGGGTTTACTTAGCCACTTCTATGAAAGCTTTATATTCGTCTCGGCTATTTCCTTGGGGTTTTTCCTAATCTTTTGTTTATACTCCTCTTGCATGAAAAGCATCCGAGTGTTTCATTGTAGGCTGAAAAGATATATTTTTCTGGTTGTAAAGAAACGTATTGATAGTGTCTTGGGAAGATTTTCTATATCAAGGATTTTTCATATCGAAGCATGAATGATTAAAAATTCTTTATATATTCGAAGCGGGGTTAAAAAATGTAAATAAAAAAAATTATATAACAGTAATTATAAATTGATCGTATAATTTCAAATTATGAAGATGATGGTCAGGGTTACGTTCAAAAGAGAAACAAAAATATTTAACTAATATTTATTTTCCGATGTTTCGTCCCACTTTGTAGAACATTTTTAAGTAGTAAGAATATAAGATACAAAAGGGTAAATTAAGGAAGGGTTAAAATTATGTAACAATAAGTAAAAATATAGTTATATACAAAAAAAAAAAAAAAAGAAGAAATAAAATAGTATTAATATAAAATAAACAATGATAAGAATTTAATAAAATTACATAACTATAAGATTAAAAATGTACAGGAGACGCAATAACACGCAAAACAGAAAGTAGATTTGAAAAAAACATAATTTAACATACTAAAAGACGGAAAATAAAGAAGTAATTTACGTAATTGTTTTATGTTTAGATAATAAATATTTGTTAAAATAAACTATTTGTTAAAATTATTGTTGTTATCACACTATAAACAAGTAGTGACTGTGCTAAAGAATTTTAGTTGTTTTTTTTTTAATGTAAAAATTGACTAATAAGAGAAATCGTTGAATTGACCTGGGCAGAATAGCCTGCATGAAGTTGTGTTTTTAAATTATTTAGTTCTAAAATTGTATTAAGGTAAGATAAATTATAAATAATATTGTTAATTATTTTAAATCCCAATAAATCACATTTACTCTTCGTCGTAAACCTGCCGACTGCCCTACAGTATACTTTAATAATGTGGCTCTTACCCCTGTAGAACAGATTCGTTATCTTGGACTACACCTTGACAAACGACTAACCTGGAATCCTTACGCAAGGCTGAAAAGACAGGAAACTGGACGCAGATTCCGACTGTTACAGAACTTACTAGACAAACGGTCTAAACTTTTAACTCATTAAAAAAGACTGATCTACATAACAATAATAAAGCCCATCTGGACATACGGAGTTGAGCTTTGGTGCTCCACTAAACCTTCGAATTCCTCTCGTATCCAATCTTTACAATCCAAAATCCTTAATGCTCCTTATTTTTTTACTAATAAAACCATCCATAAAGACCTAAATGTTCCTTATGTAACCGATCTAGCCCGAACCCGATATTATTCCTTCCATAATAAACTCCCTAACCACCCAAACCCACTCGTTTCTAACCTTGCTTCCTCTTCCATTCCTGGAAATCCTTCGAGGCGCCTGAAAAGAAGATGGCCTCGTGACCTTATATTGTAAACTGTTTTTAGAGTTCTACTACTGGGTAGTTTCTCTACATCCTGTATCATATCATTATGTCATTATGATCAAATTTACTGGTTGTATTTTTTTATACAGTTGTAAATATCAACAATTAAAAAAATAAAAAAATAATAATTATTTTGAATTGTTGAGGATCATAGATGTAATAAAAGCTATTTTATGGTAGATTGTCGCTGAGGATGGCCGGATTGGCTGAAATGTCGGACTTGTAAATAAAATAAAATGTTTTGAGACTAAAATGGATAAAATTAAAATTATTTATTTAAACGACATTAACCAGTCTCAAGAAAATATTTAACATTATAAATTTAATTTTTTATGTTCTTATTATTGTCTATTTTATATTAATACAATTTTATTTCTTCTTTTCTTTCATTTGTTCATAATTTTCTTTTCTCTTATTTTCACATAATTTTAACCCAACCTTAATTAATTATTTTGTGTCTAATTATGTTACAATGTCAAAATGTTTTTAGTTATTTTTATATCTCTTTAGCCCTGATTAAGCTCTACAAAGTGGGATGAAACGTCGGAAAATAAATGGTTATTTTTGTTTCATTTTTGACCAGAACCTAGATCACCTTATTTATAATTTCAAATAAATAAAAGTTACTTTTTCTTTTAGAAAACTCAGTAGGCAATAAAATTTTTATTATCAAATAAAAGTACACATGTGTAAAGAACGTTTTTTACTTACCGATCTATAGGAAAGTTGTTGTTATCACCATGAAAATCCAAAGTAGAAATTTTTAAAGAATTTTGATATAGGGTAATCTTATTCCAATGAAAGTATTCATAATATAAATACATAATATCCATTGTATAAAACATTCGTTTCTGTAAAACTAATTTAATTAATAGTAGAAAAATGTATAATACAAATTTTGTTGACGAATTAATTTTTTTAATGAGATGTAGATAGTTGACCGTAGATTAATGCTTGAAGAAGTTTGTCGGGGGGTGCGGTCAGCAAAGAACAACATAAATAAACAAAACCATATTTATTTATTTTTTGCCGACGTTTCGACCTGTTATTTTATTCAGAGTGCATTGTAGATATTATTGTGTAATATGTATACAGTTATTAACGATTCTGTGGTATTTGTTTTGAAATACAAGTATTGATTTTTTTTTATCACTTATCGGCCACTCGATTCTTGATTTTCTTTCTTTCACTAACAGTTTCATGATCCTCGACTGACTTTCTTTTCTTTCTTTGGATCACTTCGTACCTTTTTTTTTTCATTTTCCAATATTGGTGAAATTATTTTATGTTTTCCTATACATATCTCTATCTAGAGAGCAGGTATCTGAAATTTTAAGTCTACTTAGTTCCTCTCTCATTTGCCTCGTGTATCCTCCCATGTTTTTGTAGCTAAAATTTTTCAATCTTTCCTCCTTCATCCTCTCCATGTGCCCATGGTACATCAGCCTTCTGATTCTCATCTCGGTTTCTAGGTCTTTGAGTTTTCTGTAGATCTCTTCGTTATATCATCGACTGTAACCTTCTTGTGTTTTCCTGGGGCCATAACTTTTCTTAAGATCCTACTTTCTATTTTTAGCAACTTTTCCAAGTTGGGTAAGCATGTGGTCTCCGCCCCGTATAAAATCACAAGCCTTATTACAACGTTGTAATGCCTTAACTTTGCATTGGAGGAGAGGTTCTTCTTATTGTAAATTTTAGCAGTTTGAAAGCTTAAATTTTCTAATTTGGTGGTTTTCTCTTGGATTCTCTCTTTCTCAGAACCGTTGTGACAAATTATTTATCTGAAGTACGTAAATTTTCTGATCACTTTTATGTCTACATATTTAGTGTTTACTATGTTTTTTCTTGAAATTTATTTCAGTAGTCAAGAGCTCTGTTTTTATTTTTTATGTTATTTTTTTACTGCTTTATATATAATTAATTTATTTCTATTGGATTATCTGGGTGTTTTATTATAGTATTGATATATTGGATATAGAATTTTTCCCTTTTTTTCATTCGTTCCCAATTTCGAATTGATGTGGTGGTTAAATAATAATTTGTTGTCAAAAGTGACTTCTAAAATTTTACCTATTTTGGCAACAACGAAAGGGGCACAATTTAAGTCTATGGTCGATGGAAGTATAGATCGCAGTTTTATGAAAATTATGGCTTCTGTTTTATCAATATTTAAAACTAATCCTCATTTTTTTGAGGTTTTTCAGATTTTTTAAAAAAAATCTTTTCGTCTATTAAAAATTGTGTCAATACGGAATGAAGAGGTGTATATTAATTAAATTAATTATAAATTAACTATTATTCAAACATTGTTAAATAAGGTCCCTTAAGTACCTTCACAAGGGCGTGACTTCATGTTCAAAGGTACCCTTCTATAATTTACAACCAAATTCATCTCCACGTTTTAATCCCCTTAATAGTACTAGGTAGTTTAGTACCGCCATTTTCGTTACGGTGACTTGAAATACGACCGTTGGAGTCCCGCATTAATTCTAGCTTTATACCAAGATAATACCCGACCTTCCATAAGTGTAATTAATTAATCCACAGAGGGCGGCGTAAGCATTATAATTCCCGATAGAGTCGGTTCTAAGTCAAGGAGAACCTTCTCTAAGGCACACTCAGGAATTTAATAACAGCCGAGAGATATTAGAGGTGAGGTAGTTCGGGATTCTCTACAATTTTTGGGGCCCCTCAAAGGTACCAATTGCGAGGAGTCCTAGGAGGAGCATCTTCAGAAATGTCTATACCTGTACTATACCATCCCAAAAAAAAAATAAACATATATTTTAATTATATAGTCTTGTTATAGTTTATTGTTCATTTATATGTTTTCGGAGATTCAGAAAATGATGGTTTTGATTTTTCTATCGCACGCTCACGAATATATTTATTTTAAGTTTTCGGATTTTTAACATGATAAGTTCTTATGTATGATATTGAAGATGTGAAAATGTAAATACGCCAGTTTTTAGTTTTTTGAAGTGATCAGGTCAAATATGTGAGGATAAAATTGTCAAATCATAAAAAAATCACAATTTTTAATTTAAACAGCACAATAGATTATAATTGGACATATCAATAGGGAAGTAATAAAATAGTATATTGAACATGTTGATATGGTCCAAAGAGGTAATGTCTAATATAGAGGATTGGTTTGCGCTACAGAGATGCGCACCAATATTAAAAGACAATAATTTAAATAATGTAGTTATAACACAAATTATAACCATAAGTACATAGATGATATGATTTCAATATGTAAATTGGAAATAAGACAAATATGATTACAAGAATTTTAAATATACACATACCACATAGATAAAAAATTTTAATAACAATAACTTAATTCTAAGATTATAAAGGTGCATGGGGTAATTGTCTCGAAACTTACGAGCAAAATATTAAATATGTTATATTCTATTTTTTTTTTCACAATTTAAAAAATTAATATAAATCAAACTTTGTACAAAGAAAATCCAGAGTAAATACGACGTGATTAGATATTAGGGTTAGTCATATTTAATTAGTCATTAATTAAAACTTCAAATATGTTTTTTTTTCATACTGTGGCTGGTATCTACAATAAAAATTGAACCAAAATGGACCTAGATCGGTTTTCCAAAGCTCAATTTGCACATATTTTTTTTCTTTTTAGGTGCTAATTTGCTCATAAAAAAAAGTCTGTCCTTAAACATTAAAAACTTATTTTTTTATCATTTTATTATAATTATAAATTTTTTTTTCTAGCACTTATATAATTAGTTTTTACTATTTATCTTCTACTGTTACGCTCAGAATAATAGTACATAATTAATTAAAAGTATATATTTATATTTTTCTCTCAATTGCATCTTGTTTAAAATAACAATATATTTTATTTCTCTCACTGTACTGTTTTTTTATCAATGTTATTTTCCCTTCTTAGATGTTCTTTTAGTGTTTTATTTTATTAAAAAGTTATTTTTATTACTTTTATGTATAGGCCATTTTTATTTAAATATCTTTTTAAGAAGCTGCTTTTATAATAAGCGGGTCAACTTATCTCATAACTTAGTCATCAAGTTTAAAATAAGTCTAAAGTGCCCTAGGGCAATTGTGAAGTATTGCATCGTTTAAAGTCCGCCCTTTGAAAGAATTGATAATAAGAAAAAGCATTTCTATTGCATTTTTATTGATAATAAATTTAATTTTCTATCAAAGAAAATTTCAGTTGTTTTATTTATATATTCTTCTATGCTATATATTCTATATACTGATTTCAGTATATATACATTTAATTAAATATTAATTTAAATAATTATAATTAAATGCAATTATTGACGGTTTAGTTTCTCTATATTTTCTAAACATATTTTTGTTAAAGAAATATGCATAGTTTGTACTTTTAGTAAATTATTTTAAGTGTTTAAATTTTGTTCCCTTTGTGTATTTGATACTTGAACCTTATTTTCTTTTTATTATATTTTACTTATAATAGTTTTCTTTTCTTATAGCGTTTTTCCCTTATATTGCACAACCAATTTGTTTTTGTTTTTTACTTACTAGAGTAAACTATCCTCTAGAGCATATAAAATGTTGTTAAATAAATAAATTGAAAATTTTTCTATCAAAAGTCTATATGTCCACTTTTGGAAATTTATTATTTAGAATTTATTACAGGGTATTATCCTTAGTCCTATCCTTTATACAATTTTTGTATCTGATATCCCAACCCATCCTAACACTATCCTAACCACGAATACCGATGACACATGTCTATTATTAGTGAATTATGACCTTGTAATTATATCTCAAACCTTTCAATCCCAAAACCACTGAAGAATGGGATCAAAAATGGAGGATTAAAATAAATTCTAATAAATCCCACCAAACTTAATAACGCCCACCATCATAAACCCATGACTACTTAACCAGCATTATCTTTTAATAATACCCCACTTATTCCTGTCGAATAGATCCGTTACTTAGGACTACATCTGGACAAAGGAATCCTTAGAATCCTCATACATGATTGAAGAGACAGGACTATTACTAACTGCTCGTCGACTATTACAACACTTATTATACAATCGGTCTAAACTTCCAGCTGTTTACAAAATACGCATTTGCTTTAATATAACAAGGACTAAATGGACTTACGGAGTTGAGCTTTGGGGCTTCACTAAACCATAGAATTCCTCTCGCATCCAATCCTTACAATAAAAAAATCTTAAATGGTTCTTACTTTGTCACTAATGAAGTCATTCACCAGGAACCCAATGTTCCATATATTGCCGAATTGGCTAGTACCGTTTACATATCCTTCTATGACAAACTTCCTAACCACCCAAAATCACATGTTTCCCACCTGGCTTCTCTTTCATTACCAGATAATCCTTCTAGTCGTCTGAAAAGAAGATGGCCTCGATCTTCTACTTTAGAATGTTACAGGATTTCTATCAATGGGTAGATACACCACATGTATAACTAACATCAACTTTACTTGTTATATATTTCTAATGCAGTTGTAAATTTCAAATAGTAAATTAATAAAAAAATAAAAAAAATAAAATATTACAGTAACATCATATGTAGATATGTTGAATTGTTATCAAGAATATGGATTAGTAATACTTAATTGACAGGTTTGAAGTAACTTTTGGGGTAGAATTTTAATTCGTAAAAATAATCTTTACTTTTAACAAGCGGTTAAAATGTTAACTTTTGATGAAGGACATTTTATATTTTTCCTTATGTTATGAAAATAAACAAAATAAGGAACGTGGTGATAAATTAAATCCCTTAATCCTTAAAGCACTCTAAACATTTAGAGGATTATTCCTGAAGTGGTTGGAGCCTAATGTTGCTTTGGAACTGTAGAGAGCACTGCAAGCTGCCACAACAGATATAACTTCTGTTCCAACTCGATAATAGCATTTATCCGACCAACTGACAATAACATTCCGTCATTTATCATCAATTCCTTTCCGCTAATTTGAAATATTTATTTATTATTCCTGATACTGTTATGAATCAATTTAATTTATTGAGTTTATTATATGTATTTTATTGATTACATTTTTTATTGGTTTAAAATTTATAATTGAAAGATAGCTGGTTCGGGTGCCAGTCAAAATGAAACTTAAAATACCAAAAATAATCTTATTTTATTATTTTTATCATTTTATAATATCTAGGGGAGGTAGGTAACCCTTGTTCGGAAATAAATTCAATTATGTAATTTTTGTCCAAAAACATTTAAATTGTTTGAATCTTCAGTAATTCCCATGAATAGATGCATTTTTTTCTTTAATTTTGATAATATTTTTAGGTGTAAAAAAATAAATATTAAATGGTCTGGGTGGTGGTCAATAAAGGTACTAAAATAGTACACATTTTTTTATTGTTAACCAACGTTTCGCTCAACTTTGCAGAGCTTCGTCAGAGCCAAATGAAAACAAGAAAAAATACGGAAACCTATAAAAAAATTGTTTTGTTTCTGAAATAAATAAAAGAAATAATAATAATAATTTAAGGATGTATATATACAGTATAACCGCAAATTTTGACTTATCCTTAGTTATGTGTTTATCGTTTATAGTTTAGCCCAAACTTAGCGGAGAAGGGGGTGAGTTTAAGGAAAATAATAATAAAAAAATAAAACAATAAAGAATTACTCCTTAGGCACCACGTTATTTTTTTTCTTGGAAATAACGAAAACCCCGAAGCATTATGCCCACAATATAGCTAAAATATACCACTATATAAACAATTGTTGAATTATGACCACTGGCGAATACCTTTACATGTAGATAACGGAAAACCTAGGGGTGTTACCTACCCACCTGTTGAATTATCGTAATATTCCGTGAACAACAAAAAAAAACGTAAGTAATTCAACAAGTTGAAAGCAGAGAAAGAACAGCAGAACTATATGTACAAAAGTTTAATAATAATAAGAAATCTATATACAGAGAATGAAAAAGGAAAAACAAAGAATTCTTACCAATTAATAAAACAATTAAAACTTATAGGTTGACTTAACCTTAACTTAATACTTAACATTAATAACTATATTTACATTATTTTTCTCTTATACAGGACATGCTGAAGAAATGTCACTGAACTATATCCCCACTTCTAGTGTTAATGACCGTCCATTGAAGTAAAACACCATAATTTTGAAAAAAAAAACATACATGATAACATTTCTCATATGGTAATATTCCAGTTCAAACAGTAAAGACAGAGGGCCTTTAAACTATTACCACTTCACATTGAACAATCGTAACGTGTTCCGAAATCAAATGGTTACCTTCACAAAACCAAAACCCACTCGTCTGAACATACGTGTACCAAAATCAAACTGTCGCCTTCACCAAAAAACAAAACTCACTCGTCAGAACATATCGCTTATGTTTTGTTTTCACCATGACAACCGTAATACCTCTCGTCTACACAGATCTAGCCAGTGTTTTTATTTCACCATGGCAACCGTAACAACAGGTAGACTATAAACTAGTTACTAATAGATACAGCCATGTGTGATAGAGTTCTAAATACAGAACTAGACTAAAAAAAAGAAGGGGAAGTTGTAATTTTCCTATAAGAAAGAAACTTTTACTGTATTTTTGGTAAAAATGTACATTGCACCACTATGAACTAAGCCGTAGATTTATTACAGATTATTTTAAAATAAATAGATGAAAGTATCTTAATATAAATTGTTTGAGATTTTTTTCGTCTAATATTTGTTACTATTTTTTAAAAATAATTTGAATACTATTTTTACCACACCAGGACAACGTGAAGTGAAACCGTGTTAATTTATTTGTGTATGAGTAAATGTGAAACTTGATAGATCGTAAGAGTCACGTTGTTGTTGTTGTTGATTCGTAAACGTGAGTTGGGTTTTGCCCCGCAGTATGGATAGGTCTTCAGTAAGCGGGATTACTTCATCTTTATAAATTTAAATACAGTAAAACTTCTCTTTAAAAACATTGTTCCTAAACACATATTTAATTAAGGTCCTGAACATGCAAAATATAATTGAACCCCTCTATTATGGAACTTCTCCACTCCGGACGTGGACCCCGATTTTGTTCTTCATCAGCGCATGTCTCTCCTCTATAACGGACATATTGATGATTGATGAGACATTTCAGAATTAAATTTGCGGTTCATTTACTTTGAAGTAAGAGTTATTAGTCCATTATTGTTTGTTTATTTGATTTGATTTATACTGAATTTTATTTACATTTGTTTTATTTAAAAAAATATATTTATATTATTAAATATCCCAGTTTCAATCATACGCTATTGAAGTGTGACGTGAAATATAGTCATTCTTGGAAGATATGCCTAATTGTTAAATTTTTGTTTTAAAATTAAAACTTTGGAGGTAGTTTTGAGATAAGATAGGAGTGGGTGAGCCTCGTGTGACCTATTCTCAGCCCGACCTCCTGTCTACGGTATTCACGACTGGAGTTACTCAAGGGCATAATGTCCTTTTTAATTTTTTTTAGTCCACTCCTTGGGCTTTAGTTCCACAAAGATTGCAATCCATCTTTGATTTCCATTTCTAGGGGTTTGCTCATTTCTGATGGAGTTGAAATTGCTTTTCCATGTCCCGGGAGCTCCAATTCTTTTGCCGTTCAATCGGCTAGTTCATTCCCTCCGATTCCTAGATGACTTGGAACCCATATAAATGCAACTTACGAGTGTTTAGGTTGTAATTTAGTAAATATTAGTTCATTATACTATCTGCTCATAGTGGGAAATAAACGTCTATATTTTTATAGTACTTGATCCGTTTTCTTTATACTTTTGTCTACCTACCGTTAACCCTTTGATGTTGTTATTGCCACTCGTTTATGTTACTCCCTCTTTTACCTCCCCACCTATACTCAATTTAGTTTTGCTCTGACCTCCTCGCAACGGTAACACTGAGCATTTTGCTCACCTGATCACCTCCTGCGTTTCTTATATTTAATCATGAGCCAAGAAAAGAAGATCTTAGATCTTTTACGAATGCTAGATTCTACAGCCCCTGATGGAAGAGCTACAAATTACAATTTCAATTTCATATTATATTGTAATATTGTAGGCAATTTTTTACATCACATCCAATTATATATATAAGTACAAATCGTCTACCATGAGGGAAATGCACAGGACACCTCTTAAGGGACAAAAAAGTAGAACACTCCTGCCGGGTTAACGAAAGTGAAAGTTTGTATAATATAAAAAAGTAAACATTACATATTTTAGGTGCATACATAATATATAATTGCTAAGTTAGAAGTTAATTTTTGAATTAATTGAATATCAATTTCGAAGGTACAAATTTGTCTTTACTTTGAGGGAAGTTCAGATTCTTGCAAAAAAGGCATTTTTTTTTTTGTAAATTTACTAATGTGATAAGTGAATATTATACACTTGTACATAAATTATATTATTATGTACCCTTCAATGGTAATTAAATAATTATTCAATTACAATTATATAATTAAGCCATCACTCATAAGGCAAACGAGTTCTATCTTTTCTCTATAAGCTATTTCAGTAGTTTCGCTGATTTACCATGTGTATATATAATAATAAATGAAATTGAATGAAAATTCAAATAATCGTAATGCTATTTATTATGAGCTAACATTTCGTCCCATATTGCAAAAAAATACAAACACTTAAATGGGTTATGTTCATTTATTTTTACCCCATTTAAGTGTTTGGATCTTTTTTTAGCCCCGATGCAGCCCTGCAAGGTGGGGCGAAACATCAGCTCAATATGAATAGTTAAATCAATATTTAAGTATTTCTTTGACTGCTCCTGCACCATCTTCCTTTATTATACAATAATGGTTTATACCATATCCTTCAATATTGTTCACATTTAAAGAAAATAGGCAATATATATTTATATAATATATAAAACAACCTATAGCCTTATCTTGCGACCGGTAAAACATCCAAAATATATTGGACATTGACAATGAAATTTAATTGAATAGAATATAAGTTTACATTGCAACCGTATATAATAGGTTTGACTCTGTAAGTGGCTTACTTTTTAAGTGAAGGAGTGTTTGAACCCCAATTAATATTTGCACTTATATTATGTTTTAGTTGATTTAAAATAGTTCTGATTATTATAACATTTAATGGAAACTTAAAGTATATTACGTCATAGTTTTGTATAACGTTGTATTCAGTCTGTTTTAACAATTGTTTATTGATTTTGTAATGGTGTACTGGACTCAGGTTTTGTTGTAAAATTGTATCCTTAATGTAATATAATTTGTACATGTTTTTTCCTTTCAAAAATAAATATACATTCTATTATATTCAACTTTAATGCTGCAAATGCTACAGGAATCGGCATTTTATTCAGCCTTGCGGGTTGCCTACCCCTGGGCGCCGTTGAACTCTCACGTTACATCACTGTTTGGATAGCGTTACAAAATTGATCTAAATGTCAATCCCTTTTAAACTTTACCAACAGGGGGCGTAGCTCAGATGGTAGAGCGCTCGCTTAGCATGCGAGAGGTACCGGGATCGATGCCCGGCGCCTCCAAATAATTTATTTTTAAATTTTAGTCACCTGGCTTCTCCTTCACTATCTAATAATCCTCCTAGACGTCTGAAAAGAAGATGGCCACGAGATCTTCTCCTTTAGAAATGTTTTTGGAGTTCTATCAATGGGTAGATTCTCCACATGTTTTATCATGTCACAATATCACTTACAGCAAATTTACTTGATGTGTATATATGTATACAGTTGTAAATATCAATAAATAAATTATTAAAAAAAAAAAATAGTCAACTTTTACTCTGTAACAAATTTAGCTGTTTGAACTTTGACTTTAAAGGATTTTTTTTTTTAATCAGTACAATGTCTTACAGAAATAATACACAAACAGATCTGTATGTGAGTATTTTATTAGATGTGTTCAAATTTGATCATTTCATTCATTGAATCGTAAATCATAAAAAGGATATATAAATAGATTTATAATTATTTTTATATATCTATTTTTTTATATTTGGGAAGAAAATAATATCCGAAATATTGGTCATAAAAAAATCTAAATATTTAAGATACTACAGAGGAAAAATCAAGTCAGATTTAGTTTAAGCGTATTTTGAAACCTTAAATGCGAATTTTCAAAAAATAAAAACTTAGATATTGTTTGGCTTAATTTTTTTTTCTGTTGATGTCTCACAGTTACAAAATAAATTCTTAACTCCTCAAAATGTGGTTCAAATCCAACCTAGCTACAACTATTAGAAAAGTCAATTCTCACTCTTTCAACCCATATAAATATATTTTATATATTCCTTTATGTTGAAAAAAAAAAGTTTCAAACCGATAATGTTTTCTAAAGCGTTTTATGTTCTGTGTCCTGTTTTCCATTGTTGTAATTTAGAGGGCCCTAAACCCTTATTAAAGTTCGTGTAGATTAGTAGTGTCGTACTGAAGTGTTTATAATTATTGAGAACAAATATAAGGGGAAAATGTTGAGGAAAAAATTGTGTAGACGAGAATTGTATCCAAGGGTTTTCGGGATGTGGAAACGAACATCAACTTTATTTTTACATAAAAAAAAACTGTTTTTGGCGTACTAAGTAGCAAAAAATTTTTGATTTTGTGATACAGTATAAATTTTATCTCATTTAATATGATTTTCAAAAAGTCGTTATTTTTCATCCAAAAACAAATCGGTTGGTATAAAATTACCTCACAATGCCATTAAAGCAAGACAGTATTAAAATAATTTATATAAATTCCAACAAATCCCATAAAATCACCTTTACCCTTCGTCGTAAACCTCCTGACTGCCCTACAGCTTCATTTAACGATGTTACTCTTACCCCTGTCGAACAGATCCGCTACCTTGGACTACATTTGGACAAGCGATTAACCTGAAATCCTCACACCAGACTGAAAAGACAGAGAACTGCACGTCGATTTTGACTATTACAGCACTTACTAGACAAACGGTTTAAACTTCCAACACATTACAAAAGACTGGACATATGGAGTTGAGCTTTGGGGCTCCACTAAACCTTCGAATTTCTCTCATATTCAATCCTTACAATCTAAAATCCTTCGTAAAATTCTCAATGCTCCTTACTTTGTCACAAATAAAATCATACATAAAGACCTTAATGTTCCCTATGTAACCGATCTAGCCCGAACCAGATATCACTCCTTCTATAATAAACTCTCTAACCACTCAAACCCCTTAGTTTCTAATCTTGCATCCTCTTCCATTCCTGACAATCCTCCGAGGCGCCTGAAAAGAAGATGGCCACGAGACCAGCTAATGTAAAATGTCATTAGAGTGCTACCAATGGGTAGTTTCTCTACACGCTTGTAACACTCAAATTTAACTTAGATGTATTATAATGTACAGTTGTAAATAGAAATAAATAAATATACAAAAATTAAATAAAATAAAATAATTTATACTGACTGACCTAGCAAAATGAGACAAAATATATGTTTGATGGATAAAGAAAGTTGATATTCGTTTTTCGAGCACCGAAATGAAAACCGGAGATATAAAATAAAACGCATGAAAAAAATATTTTCTCGATTTGAAACAGTTTTTACTGCGGCATAAAATCTAAAGTATATTCTTATGGATTGAAAGAATATAAATTCAGCTTTACAACATTTATAGTTAGATTGGACTTAGACAATATTGTGAAGAGTTAAGAATTTATTTGAATGTGAGACATAGGCAGAAAAAAAAAACTTTTAATAATCAAGCCAAACTATTTTTAGTTCATATAAAAATTCGCATTTTAGGTTTTTAAAATAAGCTTAAACCTGACTTGATTTTCCTCTGCAGTCTCCTCAATTTTTTTATGACCAACATTTTGATTATTATTTTCTTACCAAAGTTAAAAAATAGATATATAAAAATAATCAACAAATATATCTATTTACCCTTTTTATGATTTATGATTCAATGAATGAAATTGTATATCTAACTTTAACTCATCCAATAAATTACTCATAGGCAACTCTGTTTCTGTATTACTTATTTCTGAAAGACAGTGCATATATTAATCAAAAAAACCTTTAAAGTCATAGATCAAACAACTAAATTGATTTTACAGTTCAAATTTTGAGTAAAATTGAAAAATAAAAATTTTGGAGGCGCCGGGCATCGATCCCGGTACCTCTCGCATGCTAAGCGAGCGCTCTACCATCTGAGCTACGCCCCCTGTTGGTTAAATTTAAAAGAGGTTGACATTTAAATCACTTTCGTAATGTCTTCCAAAACAGTGAGGCAACGTGAGAGTTCCACGGCGCTCAGGGGTAGGCAACCCGCAGGGATGAATAAAATAACGTTGCCGATTCCTGTTGTATTTACAATATAATTTAAGTAGAATATATATTTATTTTTTAAAGAAATAACTATGTAAAAATTTCATTATATTTAACACATAACTTTACGAAAAAACCTGAGTCCAGTACTCCATTACAAAAACAATAAACAAAAGATAAAACAGACTGTATAATAACAAACTATTAACGTAATAAACATTTACTCCATAACATTAAACGTAATAATAACAGAATTATTTTAATGAGGTGTAGATAGTTGACCGTAGATTAATGATTGGAGAAGTTTGTCGGAGGGTGCGGTCAGCAAAGAACAACATAAATAAACAAAACCATATTTATTTATTTTAAGGCATATTCGACCTGAGTTTCAGGTCAATCAATTTAATTTTTTACTATTCAATTATCAGTTATCAATTTTTTATCATTTATGATTCAATTCAATATTTTGTACAATTCCAAATTTGTTTGTATACTATTCCTTTTCAATTTTATTTTTCTCTAAATGTTATCTCTTTTGTTCTATAGCCCTGATGAAGACCTGAAACTCAGGTCGAAACGTCGGAATAAAATAAATAAATATGGTTTTGTTTATTTATGTTGTTCTTTGCTGACCGCACCCCCCCCCCCCCGACAAACATCTTCAATCAGAATTATTTTAAATCAACCAAAATATAATATAATATCAATTGTGCTTTGAACTACTCTCACACCTCTCTATTTATTATACCACTTATATAGTCACACTTATAACATACTGTTACAATGTAAACATAAAGTCTATTCTAAAATGAAATATTGTATATGACTTAAATTTATATCGTATTACAAAACCTAAAAATTTCTTTCTATATAGCAGGCCAATTATTTTTCGTTTCAGAAAAAGGAATTCATGTTTGTTTTAGCGTCCTCAAACCTTTCAATATCAATTATCATAAAATACAGCATAGGCTTCTGCCAAATATATTTTGTTTGAACTGGCCAGGTAAAACATTTTTTTGGTGATTTGAAACTACTTGTTTTCCAAAAAAGAGGCATAGAATTTAAAATATATTTTTATGAGTCGAATTAACGGGAATTTAGCTTTCCAACAATTGCAGTTAAGTTGGAATTTTACAATATTGTGAGGAGTTATGAATTTATTTCTTGAACACAAGGCATCGACAGCAAAAAAATATGCTTCATACCTGGTTTCAATACCCCTTCCTTGCTTGAGTGTTTGTCATCTCATTTCCTTATATCACCTCATGTCCTAGGATCCACATCAAGGTCCAGTATATTGTCTCTGGCTAACTACTTTAGTTTTTCTAGGCAATTCCAGACTAGCCCCGACTTTATAGTGTAGGACATTAAAAGCCATATATAGTCATAGAACTATAAATAAAATATATGTATATAGTTGACCGTAAAAATTGATGTATAGGAAGATGGTCAGTGTTGCGGTCAAAGGAGAAACAAAAATAGTTTACAACTATTTATTTTCCGACGTTTACTGTATCTCGCATACATACAGCCATATATTAAACTTAATCAAGACTAAATAATTTTACGCTCATTTTATTATCATCACCAAACATTTTTCTATTATACTTTTGTTTTTTTCTCCTGTTTGTTATCTCTTTATCACTTATATTATCCATCGCTGCATTTACTTATATTTATTCATCTATGTTTTATTATCTTTCACAATTACTTTGTCTTGTTTTTGGTAAACTGGTATTTCTCATGTTTCTTTTAACTTAACATTATCATCACCTATATGGTCAACTTTCCATCACTTTTTTTTTTCACTTATTTCTATACTTTATTATTTATTTTTAATCTTTTCATGTACTTCTTTCTACATCTCACCTTGTACTTATATATATTTTTATTTTATTTTGTAAACTTTCACTTCCGATTTTTAAATTACCTTATTTCACTTTGTTTTTCATGTTACTCCTGTTATTTTTACTATTGCTATTATCGGTATAGATAAATGATTTTTGTCATGATATATAAATACTACAGTGGTTATCATTGTTTAATTATTTTTCTTACTTATTTCTTTGTAATTTTTTTTTTGTTTTAAATTTACTTTTACTTATTATTAGTTACTTCTTTTACAATCATTGTTATTATATCCTATATTGTATTATTTTCTTCAGTATTATCTCGTATTATTAGTAACGATATATGTCATTCTAATTTTACTTAGTTATTCCAAAATTATACGTATTTTAATATAAAAAATTTTTACTCTTGCCATTGTTACTTATTTTTATTCTTATCATTGTATCATTTTATATCTTTTTAGCTTTGATTAAGCCCTACAAAGTGGGGCGAAACGTCGGAAAATAAATAGTTGTAAACTATTTTTGTTTCTCCTTTGACCGCAACCTTTTATATCAAATGTTATTAATTTATTATTATTAATTTTATTAGAAATTTATTGTATTCATATAAATATGTTATAGAAATAGTTATATTCATTTATAGTACAGAACATTAAAACCTTTAAAGCAGCTTAGCTTTTTGATATTATATAAATGTTTTTTTCTTTTTGATTGTTTTTGAAATAATATAATTGATGTATAAATTTTATTCTATTTTAAATTAATACAGTATTATGTAATATATTTATATTTTTTTATATGAAGTTATTTTTACCGAAAGGACATAACTTTTAGATTTTTTTTATATGTAAAAGAGTGAATTATTTTGAGTTGCTCTTTTATATATCTATTTGAAGAATAAGAAGACACAACTTGCCAAGCTTCGATAGCATCCCCTTCGAAAGCGAACAGACACGTACTGATTTGACTGAAGATACTGTCTCAACTTGGATAAACTTCAATGCCGATATCTCACACTGTTCACTGTTCGATCTGCCTTCGATAACAGCCATTGTTTAGGCTCAGTTCAATTCTTACTGAAAGCAGAATTAGAAAATTTAATATTGCTAAACAAAATTTAATTGATTAATACTAAGTTAATTTTTAAATATTTTAAGGAATTTTTATTTGTGGTACTTGACTCAGAAAAGGCTCATCTGATTTTTATTTTGAGGTGTAGATAGTTGAACGTAGATTAATGATTGGAGAAGTTTGTCGGGGGGTGCGGTCAGCAAAGAACAACATATATAAACAAAACCATATTTATTTATTTTATGCCGAAGTTTCGACCTGAGGTTCAGGTCTTCATCAGGGCTATATAACAAAAGAGATAACAACAACATTTAGAGAAACATAAAATTGAAAAGGAATAGTATACAAACAAATTTGGAATTATACAAAATACTGAAACTCGAGTTGCAGGCCTACCTTCTACGCCATAACTCCTGATGAAGACCTAAAACTCAGGTCGAAACGTCGGCATAAAATAAATAAATATGGTTTTGTTTATTTATGTTGTTCTTTGCTGACCGCACCCCTCGACAAACTTCTCCAATGATTTTCATTTATTTTATAATCACTTAAAATTTTAGTAACTACTTAGAATAATTTGCAATAAAAAATTATGTAAATTCGTTTTTTATTCTAAGGCAATTTATGGATATTTACTTCAATTATTTATTTTTATCATAGGAAGATAGTCCGGGAGGCGAACAATAAAGGTATCAAAATAGTAAAAGAATAATATTTATTAGTTTCCAACGTTTCGCTCCACTTTGCAGGGCTTCTTCATGGCTGTCAGATTGAAACAAAGATGACAAATGAATATTACATTGTATAAAATAAATATACATTATATTATAAAATAAATAAATCGTACGGTGGAATTCATAGGACGTTTAAGTTTAGATTCGAGATTATTGTAGTCTAATAGTATTTTTAATTACATTTAAGCATGTACAAAGCAAAATTAAAATCAATGTTCAATGGTCACTTATACAATTTGCTTCTAGGTTGAATTTCCTTTATATATTTTAACAAAGAATACGAGATGTTTTATATATTCCTATATTTAATTTATATATGTATAGAAACATTTAACTATACATTGACTCCAAATGAATCTTTATGAGATAATAAACTAACAGCTTCGTTGCATCAAATATTTTTCATTTCATTTGTTCCTTGCTTCTTCTCCTAATTTCTTTCTCTATCGAATCATTATTATTCTATAAGAATAAAACACAAACTAACAATAACAAATACAAAGGAACTAACCTAACGCGACAAAAAACACAAAGTAACTAACCTAACTTCTGGAACTAACGAAATAGCTGGTCTGTTTCGTGACGTCATTCTCCACTTTTTTCGATAGATAAATTTATTTATTGATAGTTATTACAATCCGCCACACAGTTGTGGGCAATAGGTATGAATGATATCATACATACTAAAATAAAAAAAATAAATAAACTCTCTTAAAATATATATGAACAAAAGAATAGACAAGATGAACATAATCTAACTATCTCTATGAAAAATCGCCGCATCACTGGTAATGAGCCAGTGGAGGCTGAGCAAGTGCGCTAAAGCCGCAAACACTCAACTTGAGTGGAGAATTTGACCATTGCCAGAACTCCAATTGTCCATTTTTATTTTAATAAGTCTCTTGGCCACTGCCGTTTCAACCTTCTAGGTGGGCTGTAGGGATGGGTGGAACTAGATAAGGTTTGAACCAAAGCATTAGGATGGTTGGAAAAGTTTATATGGAATTTTGTTAGAATGTGATCAAGGACAAAAGGGATATGTAGGTCATGGTGTAGTGTTCTGTTGGAAACGTACTAGGGTACATTAACTATGGTTCTAAGAATTTTGGATTGAAAGGATTGGATACATTTGATGTTCGACGGTTTAGCTGTTCCCCAAAGTTCAAGTTCGTAGGTCCAGATAGGTCGGAGTATAGCCTCATAAATTAGTAATTTGTTTTCTAGTGAGAGATGAGAGGTCCGGCTGAGCAGTCTGTATTGTTGGCTGAATCATGTGTTGAGTTCTTTTCTTTTAAGTCTAGTATGTTGGTTCCAGGTGAGTCTTTTGTCCAAAATGAATCCGAGGTATCGCACTGTGTCGGATCTAGGAAGATGTATATTATTAAGAGTAACAATTCTCCATTTAACAGACCTAGTAACAGACTCTCAGCCTTGTTACATGTTATTTTGTTTAGACTTGGTAAAGGAAGGAAATATTTCTCCATTCAACATGCTTTAACATTTTAAACTAAAGATCTTCAGTACCCCTGATGAAATAAAAAATTAATTTTAACAAAGGGCAAATAAATTTATAGAAAATTGATATAAGTACTTGTTCTTAACGAAGCGCGAACCTCTCACTCCATGCTTAATTAAGTATTAATCTTATCTCCTGGGTCTAACTTGTCAATTTTTTTTCTGCCCCGTTTAAACAGCCCGAGATCATTGGTAAACTTTTCCAATATAGGGCCTTGTTATTTTTCTCAAAGTCCTTTATAAGCCTTTAAAAAGCTCTAGCGCCCTTTTAAAGTTTTAATGAGCCAATTTCATCGACAATTATATCTGCGTTCTTGTTCTGCTCTTTTGACATTTTTTCTAATAACCTTTAATGAAAGTTTCCATCGTTGTTTTTCTTTTACCTTTGAGCTTGAGGTTAATTTCTGAAGAAATCTAATAAAACTAATCTTAAAAAATAAATATAATTTTAATCCTCTCTTAATCAAAGGAATATTTTCTTCAGTACATCTCCGATTTCCCTCCTGCAGTGAGATCTTATTCCTACCTTGGTTCCACCAGGATTTTGATTAGTTGATATTTTTGACATTGCTCCTTTTTACCTACACTAAGTTTTTAAATCACGTCTTATCAAGTTAATAAATTTGTCATTTTTTCTATTTCCATACGACTGTAGCAGTATTGCTACCTTCCCAACTACCAAACAACAAAACAATCACCGCCATCTATAAATTCCAACCCTAATTAACTTTATATCATAAATATAGGTGGTATAGTAATTTACGCCCTGAGGACAGCAGAGTAGAAAATAGTAGTCATGTAAATTATATGTATACGGTAGTTATATTTATTGTTTTAATTTCAGTATTTAATTTAGTTTTATATAAAGTGTATAGTTTTGTTATTATTTTCGAGAGCTTAAATTGATTTCTTTTTTTTTTTGTAATTTTTTTTTCTGCATTGATGATACATTTGAAAAGGGGGCTGAGGAATTTTAATCTTTTGGAATGTCTAGTCTGTATTTTGTGTTTGTATGCTAGTGATTCTGAGTCTGGATGTGTCTGAAAAAAAATATTTTGTAACTTATTTTTTTTGTCATCCTCCAATTAATTTTATTATTTCAAACAAAAACATATGAATACATGTATCATTTATGTATGCATATGTTTTTGTTTGAAATAATAAAATTTATTGAAGAGTGAGAAAAAAATTAACTTACAAAAATTAAAACTTTTTTTCAGACACACAGACTCAGATTCGACTGAGTACCAGTAACTAAATTATTTGAATCACCAACAGACTGGTACAAAATAAATTTATTATTTTTTTTTTGTAAGTTATATATTTTATGTATATTTTAATATCCTAAAATAAAGTGTATATGACGAGTAGAAGTTAATTGCCTTTTATTATTTCATAATAGATAAAGGAACCTAAGGTAATACTATCATATATTTTTTAATGACTTGGACTATCAACAATGTAATTTTTATAAACTTAATAATTTTGTTTAAAAACAAATTTGATCCTTTTTTTCTCAACTTTATTCTTTTCAAAACCTTCCAACGTTTCGACCCTCAGGTCATTTTCAAGGATATCTTTACTTTGTTGTCACTTTCTCTTTTAAAATTCTTAAAAATGCCGGCTCTAATTTTTAAACTTGTACTAACCACTTCTCTTCTTTCTTTCATTTACATTTGCAAACTTTAAACGTTTTAAATTTATGAAAGAGTTATATAGAAGAAGGTATAGATGGGACAAAGGCAATTAGCCGGCATTTTTAAGAATTTTAAAAAAGATAATGACAACAAAGTAAAGGTATCCTCGAAAATGACCCGAGGGTCGAAACGTTGGAAGGTTTTGAAAAGAATAAAGTTGAGAAAAAAGGATCAAATTTGTTTTTAAATATACTAAACCACTCTCAAACAAGAATATATTAATAAAAATTAATTTAATAATTTTGTTTAAACTGTCGATGAGCGCAAATATTTATTAGATACGAAGCTAATATGTTTGTCTATATTTCATGGAATATAAGAGGGAGGTAATTATATATGTAGCATATTGAAACGATTGTTCGGATTCACAAACCTGTTTTTAAATTTTTTTCTTTTATAACACTTTAATTACTTTATTTCCATTATAAAAATAAACAAAACAAAATAAGGGTGAACCAAAGGAAACGTAAATATCAGAAATTTTTGTTGTAGATGATGAGAGTTCATTTAAATAGTACTACATAACCTATATATGGTATTTAACCTTCCTTCTAGAATTTTAATTAGAATATTTTTAATTTAATTACTTAGACATATAATGTCTTCATAAATATATATTTGTTGTATAAAATATTTTTTTTTTATTTTATTTGTTTATTGATATTTACAACTGTATAAAAAAATACAACCAGTAAATTTGATCATAATGACATAATGATATGATACAGGATGTAGAGAAACTACCCAGTAGTAGAACTCTAAAACAGTTTACAATATAAGGTCACGAGGCCATCTTCTTTTCAGGCGCCTCGGAGGATTGCCAGGAATGGAAGAGGAAGCAAGGTTATAAACTAGTGGGTTTGGGTGGTTAGGGAGTTTATTATGGAAGGAATAATATCGGGTTCGGGCTAGATCGGTTGTATAAAATATTGTATTGTATTATTGTATATATATATGTTAAATAAAAAATAAACTGCTAAAGTTGATTAACAAGATATGAAACGATTTGTTTACACCGAATTGATAGAATTTTAAAACATGCAATATAATTAAACAAGAGTTAATTATTGAATCCAAAGGTTGGGAGAATTATTTAATTAATTAAATCACTGAGAGGGCAAATATTCATCTGTTTGTATTTCTAATGCAATGCAAACTAAAAACAAAAGTGTGGTTCCCGCACAAGCGCCCTTTAATTTGCGCCAATAACCAACAATCAACGGGTGAATTCAGGCCAACATGCACAAAATAATTTAAATAACCCATCTACTCGCTTGTCCATGTGCGAATTTTCCATTGTTTGCCAAACGGTAGAGACACCATAAGAGAGTAGAAGTAGACTGGACTAGTCGTATACGATGCAGCAGTAATATTAGACGTCATGTAAAAAACTTTGCATATTTAAAAAAAAAATATATATATATATATTTTTATTAACATATGTCGATACCCATTTCAAAATAAATTATTTCATTATATTTAAATTTAAAATTATTGAAAATAAACGATAAATTAATGTAACAAATTAAAGAGTATTAATACTTTGAGCGTTGAATAGAACCCCAACTTCGCCAAAGAAAATAAATAAAAGAGGTGTAGATAGTTGACCGTAGATTAATGCTTGGAGAAGTTTGTCGGGGGGTGCGGTCAGCAAAGAACAACATAAATAAACAAAACTATATTTATTTATTTTATGCCGACGTTTCGACGTCGAAAAAATGAAAAAATGATACAAGTTTTGATTTATTTAATAAATAATTACCCTGTCTCAAGAAATTGAAATAATATAATTAGAGAAGTATTTTAAAATAAGATTATTAAATTATTATTATGAATGCCCATACTAGACTGAAATGACAAGAAACTGCTCGTAAATTTCGATCACTACAAAACCTACAATACTCTATGATAATCAGACCTATTTGGTCATACACCATTGAGCTTTGGGGCTCCATCAAACCATCAACTTTCTTCCGTATCCAATCCTTACGAACCAATCCATGATTCTCCTTATTACGTCACAAATAATCCCATCTATAAAGACATCAACATACAATTCGTTGCAGATTTGGCCCGAAATAGATATAGCTCCTGTCAAAATCCTTACCCATCCTAACCCATTAGTTCTTAATCTCTCATCCATAATATTCCCTGATAATCCTCTGAGGGGTGTGAAAAGAAAATGGTCACGGGGTTTTCTAATTTAAAGCAGCAATTGAAGTACCATTGGGTGTCAAATGTCCTGAAACATTTATTTATTGTATTTTTTTTCTTTTACTGTTGTAAATTTTAAAAGAAAATCTTGGGTGATAAGTACTTTACGTAAGATGTTCTAATATAAACACCAATTTCGGTTCCTTCTAATATATATAAAACAACCGACGTTTTGGAGTCCTTCTCCGTCTTCAAGGTCCTCTATGATTTTTAAAAATGCCACAAAAAATAATAAATATATGTTAAATAAATAATTAAATTTCTATCCATTTTAGTCTCAACACATTTTATTTTTTTAAAAGTCCGACGTTTCGGCCAATCCGGCCATCCTCAGGGACAATCTACTTAATACAATTTTAGAACAAAATGATTTAAAAACTCAACTCCATGGAGGCTTTTCTGCCCAGGTCAAAACAACGATTTCTAATTAGTCAATATTCACATTAAAACCAAAATTAAAATTCATTTATCACAATCACTATTTGTTAAAACTTAATCACAACAATTGTTGAATTCCGCGAGACCTTCAGAGAGAGAGAGAGAGAGTTCGCCGTGAGAGGCCTCTGGTTTGGATCTCGCGAACAATACCAGATAGAACAAGGAGCTTCTTAGTAGGCCTGGGTGTTAGCATTGGGGATATTGTGATCTTGGCGGAAAATATTATTTTGGACTCCCTGGGGATCATACATCATCACCTGCATGGGAATTAGCTCGGAGATTATTCTTTGTTTTATTTATTTATTTTAAT
>NW_027108815.1:235964-237959 GCF_000696795.3 Halyomorpha halys | reverse complement strand
AATGGTGAAATTGGAGTAGCAGAAATGAGAAAGAAAAATAGGAATGAATTGAAACATTTGTATTTGTTGTACAGACCGAAATTGATTGTAAAAGGAAACTGTAGGGAAAAAAAAAATTTATTATATCTGATTATACCATGTATGTGTAATTTATATATGTCCGATTACGGGTTGATAAGTATGCTGTGTGAGATAGCAGCCTGATGTATTTAGGCAGCATAGATAAATAAAGTATTTCTCTAATCATTAAAAGTATTAACCAGTCTCAAGAAAGTGTTTAAGATTAGAATAAATATAATTTGACTAACGCTCCAAACTTCCTATTTACTACAAAAAAAAAATCGTATGTACTATGATAATCAGATCTATTTGAATATAAGGAACGTTTGGGCTCCACTAAACAATAAATTCCTCCAGTCTCCAATACTTACAATCCAAAATCTTTGTTGCTCCTTATTACGTCACAAATAAACTCATCCTACCTCAACATCACCATACCATTCAACAATCCAAAACCATTAGTTATTAATCTCTCATCCTTAATTATCCCTGATTACCCTCCAAGCGTCAAAAATGAACATGATCTAGGAGATCTTCTAAAGCAATGATTGATTTTTACCTTAAAATATATCTTCCTTAAAACTCGAAATCCAGTAAATTGATTATATAAGCTCGAATCTGATATTGACAATTATTGAGTAGAGGTGCATGCATCATTGATGAAGTAGAATATTTCCTCTTCTCCTCAGTAGACAAACTGCTCCCCTTCTACTGCCTGCACTGCAGTGGAGGTGGGAGTACATGCATATATGAGGAGCTGTGGGCGCGGCTAGGTCCAACTCATGTTTGCCAGGCAGCAGCACCTGAATCAGTAATAGGGCCTCTGTTTCTGCAAGTAGCTCACTGCCTAATTAACAATCCCACTTTAAGGAACAAGATATCTCTGCTTAAAGTGTTCTCTCTTCTGAGATCTTTGAGATCTCGGTTGTTCCACTAAGAGGTTGTTAATTGCAGCTTCTTTGTTCCTTAATTCCTTTATTTGTAATGGATTTTAATCTAGTTGTACACAAATTAACTTTTGGAGTTTTCAGCCTGAGAATACTACTCAAGAACTCAAGTCAATTAACCTATTTTTCGAACCTATTTGTGATTTTTATTTTATATTACTGTAGTTTACCAAACGACTACTTTACGTTAGCGGTAAATAAACTGTCTAAAAAAAAAAAAAAAATTAAAAATCGTCCAAAATTTTTTTTTAAGGGCAAATCAAAGTATTATATAGTATACAATTATATTCCAAACTACACTGACGTTCCAAATTAACTCTCAGATAGAAATTTACCGTGTACAATTACTTACTAAAACCTATATGGAGTTACGCTTGCCTAATTTATGAACTTGCTCTTGCTGAATATACAAACTTTTCAATTACAATTTTAATGACTGGCAATTAACTCACTACTATACGTTTCAAACGAGACCATTCACATGACTTACAAACGGTTTCACAATATACTAAATGTATGTTTTAATAAATTTATACGACAAATTGCAAAACATGACATCCATGACTTAACTCGGCGTAGGCTGAAGAGGAGTTGGATGTGGGACCTCCTAATGTAATAAAATAATTTACTTAACGTCAGGAGGATGCATCACTGGATGCTGTTTCACTCATCCAACTCATGCCATGCCTCAATAGTACAGTTCATTTACTGATTGTAAACTTGATTAACGGGTGCAAATAGAAAAATTGTTTATTTTTAATTTAAAAAAAAATTAATATATTAATTGAAATTTACAACTGTACATAAAATATAACAAGTAAATTTGTAGTAAGAACATAATGGTATGTTACAGGCATGTAGAAAACTCTAGCACCCTAAAAACATTTTTACAATGTAAGGTCTAGAGACCATCTTCTATTCAGGCGCCTCGGAGGGTTGACTGGTTAGGGAGTTTATAATAGATTGATATCTGGTTTGAGCTAGATCG
>NW_027108815.1:228943-235914 GCF_000696795.3 Halyomorpha halys | reverse complement strand
AAAGTTACAAAATAGTAAAAAAATTGATTTTAGGTTATATATTATATAGGTTATAGGTATGTATATATATATATATATATATATATATATATATAATATATATTAGTTCCTTATGGATAATTTTGAAATTGGTGACAAAGTATGGAGCATTGAGGATTTTACGAAGGATTTCGGATTGGATGCGAGAGGAATTCGAAGGTTTAGTGGAGCCCCAAAGCTCTACTCCATATGTCCAGGCCTTATTATTATCATATAGATCAGTCTTTTGTAATGGATTGGATGTTTGGAACGTTTGTCTAGTAAGTGCTGTCTTGGTTGAGGATTTCAAATTAGTCGTTTGTCAAAATGTAGTCCAAGATAGCGGATCTGTTCTACTGGGGTAAGAGCAACATTATTAATGGAGACTATAGGGCAGTCGGTAGGTTTACGACGAAGGGTAAAGGTGATTTGATGGGATTTGTAGGAATTTATTTTTATCCTTCGATAGAATCCTTTTTTCAAAAATCCAACATTTTAAATGAACAACTATAAATTAACATTGTGTGAGTTTATTTTGTCAAATATCATAAAACCGACTAATCCTACAAACATAAACATTATTAACTATTTTGTTGTAAATTTAACCAGCTTTAATTTGAATGCTGGCAGACATCTGTACATCTAACGGTATCTAAAATAAAGCTTTTCATAAATCAAACCCATTGTCCTAAAAACTATAAATCACTTTATTTTAGCAAATATCATGAAAACTACTATTCCTAGGAAGGTAAAGGTTCTAAACTACTTTGTAGTACACTAAACTAGCTTTAATTTGAGTGCTAATAGACATCTTTACGTCCCATAGTTCCTGAGATATAGATTTCTCAAAATAAAATAAAAATAACTACTGATATTTCAGTACATTTTTATGAAATGTTGCTTTTTAAAAGGCTATATCTCGAGAATTATTGGACGTAAATAGCTCTTTTAGGGATAATATTTCAGCAAATTTACTCTTCCTTAAATTATGTTCTCTTAGATTTTCTAGTGTTGTTGGTAATTTTAAAGATATTGAGTTCCGAATGAAAAATTAATGTTTTTTAAGGTTTTGAAACTGCTGCTATTTTTAATTTTCCCTACCTATACTTGGCAGATTCATCAGTTATGATTAGTAATTATACATAGTTTTCATTAAAGTAATCAAAAATTGGGGTGCGATAACTAATTTTTTTTCTTTCCGGCTCTTGTATTATATTTATAATAATTTTTAAGAAAATAATTTTCTTTTCCTAATGAATCTTATTATTCAAATATTATTATATTTCTCTCACTCATTATAGTTTATTTTCTGTTTTTCGTTCTTAGCCCTGATAAAGGCTTGAAATTCTGGCCAAAACGTAGGCAGTAATAGATGTAATTTTGCTTGTTTGTATTCTTCACTGACTGCAGCCCCAACTATCTTCTCATGTGTATAATCTGCGATCAAGTATATACTCATTATTATAAATATTTATATGAGTTATTTCTCTTGCATTATTATTATTATTCTTTTATCATACAAGTATTGCTATTAATTCTTGTTAAAAGTTTTATTTTATCTTGTTTTTTTATATTTTATATAAGTTATATTTTAGATCGTTGGATGTCAATTAATAGTTTTGATTATACTTGCCTTACACTGAAAGCTCAGGAACCCAGGTCTGTTCGATCCTAAGCAATATTCAAGAGGCCTAACAAGATAGGAGATGTTGGGGATGGGGGTGGGGAGGGTATCAAAGTACCCCTGTTAATATAGTGCAGCCTGTTGGTCCTCACAAGGCAATATCGTCTTTGTGTATGGAAGTGAATCCTCAAAGTTAAGCTAGCTTAGCATTCTATAGATGTGAGGTGTGTGTTGAGAAAGGAACATTTTGTGTTCATCATATTGAACAATGGACCATTTTAATTAACCAAGAAAAAAAATATTATCCTCTTCAAAAGTTTTAAGTTATACAAACATAAAATTCTAAAATAAAAAAAAATAATCCTTTTCCTAAACTATTGCTATGATTTATTTTGTATTATCGAAGAAGTCTCTCAGGTGGTAATTGCAACTAGTAATAATAGCAGTTCATGCATTAGTTAAACATGTTTTTATTTATTTAATGTGATTTACAACTGTACAAATAATAAATACAATAAGTAAATATGTTGTATGTTTCATTTACACATGAAAATCTTGGGAAGGAACCACCCATTAGTGGTACTTCAAGCAGTAATTTAAATTAGAAGATCCCGTGGCCGTCTTCTTTTCAGACGCCCCGGATTCTTATCAGGGATTGTTAAGGATGAAAGATTAAGAATTAATGGGTTGGGATGGGTAAGGACTTTGAAATGAAAAGACGCATATCTGTTTTTTAGGCCAAATCTGCAATGAAGGTATTTGTGGATGAGTTTGTTTGTAACGTAATAAGGAGCATCAAGGATTATACCTAAGATTTTGGATTGTAACGATTGGATGCGGGAGGAATTTGATGGTTTGGTGGAGCCCCAGAGCTCAATTCCATATGTCCAAATTGGTCTGATTATCGTAGTGTATACTAATTTTTTGTTGTGAATGCGAAGTTCAGAGTGTTTGTCAAATAGGTGTTGTAGCAATCAGAATCTACGAGCTTCAGAATCTTTCTTGTTGTTTCAATGTTGTATGTGGAAGTGGGCTGTTAGTTTAGTTTTAGTTTTGGTTTTAGACGTTTTTGAAACTATAATAAAGTAATAAATAAAAACAATAATAAGGTAATGGAAAAAAACTGCAAGAGGAAACAAGGAACAAGATTTTATTATCTCGTAAAGATTTCTTGTAGAATAGTTTACTCCCAAATAAAATTTAAAATTATTTTCATCCAAGTTCTGTAGTACTGAAGATATCTAGTCTGTAGATTTTATTAATAATCCTCTAATAAATGAAACTGCATATATGAATGATAGAGCAAATCGAATATATTCAATTCAGTTGTAGTACAAGAGCCGGGAAGAAAAAAAAGCAGTTATTTCAACACCCCCCACCAATAAAAAATGATGGCTGTTTAAGAACGTTAAAAATATTAATTTTTTATTCGGAGCTCTATATCTTTAAAATTACAAACAATACTAGGAAACCTAAGAAGACATTATTTTGAAGTAGAGTAAATTTGTGAATTTGCTAAAATGTGAGGCCTAATAGAGCTATTATGTTCAATAGTTCTCGAGATATAGCTTTTTAAAAAGCAACATTTCATAAAAATGTGACTATTTTGTGAAATATCATAAAAACTGCTACTCCTACAAAGATGAATATTATTAACTATTTTATAGTAAATTTAACTAGCTTTAATCTAGTCCTGGCAGACAAGTGTACGTCTAATGGTTACAGAGATAAAGTTTTTCATAAATCAAACTTATTGTTCCAACAACTATAAATCAATTTATTTTATCAAATATCATGAAAACTACTATTCCTACGAAGGTAAAGGTCATAAACCTATTTATAGTCCATTAAACTAGCTTTAATTTGATTGCTAATAGACATCTTAACGTCCCATGGTTCCTGAGATATAGATTTCTCAAAATAAATTAACTAACTACTAATCTTTCAGTAGATTTTTAAGAAATTTTGCTTTTTAAAAAGCTATATCTCGAGAACTATTGTATGTAAATAGCCTTTTTAGGACTAATATTTCAGCAAATTCACTCTTTCTTAATGTTCTCTTAGATTTTCTAGTGTTGTTGGTAGTTTTTAAGATATAGAGCTCCTAATGAAAAATTAATGTTTTTTTAAGCTTTAGGAACAGCCACCATATTTGATATTCCCTTCCTATTCTTGGCAGACTCATCAGTTTTGACTAGTAATTAAACATTGTTTTCATTAAAGTAATCAAAAATCGGGGAGGAGATAACTGCCTTTTTTTCTTCCAGGCTCTTGTACTATAATAACTTCAATGACGTTTGTCTGTAAACACCCTTTATATGAAGAGCTTAATTGTTATTTTAAACCTTAAAGTACTCCTGAAGATGCCGGTTAACCTCGTACGAAGTCACTTAGCAGAAAGATGAAGCGCAGGATTGTAGTGGGGGGGGGGGGGCGGGCAGGCGCAAGAGGGAGGGCCCTCGTGTACGCTCAGTCTGTGCCGATCAGCCTATGGTTGTGGGTGCTTGTCGGCGATTGTCTGTTTGTCGTCTTGTCGAGGTGTAAGTTATCAGTCAACTATATTATATTATATGTCAGCAGCTTGTTTCTGACTTCTACACTTAAAAAAATAATTCCATCTAAATTTAGAAAAAAAAAAAAATTATTTGAGCAAAAATAAATTTACTTTTTTATTTTTGGGGGTACCCTGATACAAATAGAGTTAGACGGTACAGTAAATGGCTTACATAACATATTCAGTAATATTTAAAAATAGTAATGATTTATATAAATTAATAATACACAATATCAGGCAATACATAGTAAACTGACTATGTTACAATTCTCACAAATCAAATTTAAAATATAAGAGGAAGATGGTTCGGGTGCAGGCAAAGAAAAAAACTCAAATCTATTTAATGTGAGCCAAAGTTTCGTCTTACGTTGAAGGCTTCATCAGGGCCAAAAAATATACAAACAGTTAAATGAGGTAAGAAAGTAAGATAATAGATTACAAAAGTTATATTTAAATGTAAATCAAATATTTTTTATTTACTTTAATTTATTTTATTCATTTTTATATAAATTTTCACATATTTTTAATCATTTTTGGCCATACCTTAAGTTTAATTTCATGTTATCTAGTCTCTTATTTTAGTTGTTTGCTTCTTTTTTAGCCCTGATGAAGCCTAGAAAAATGGGACGAAACGTTAGCTAACATTACTATTTGAGTTTTCTGTTTATGACATCACCCAGACCTCATATCCAAAAAATACTCATCTCATTCAGAAGGTGGGGGCCCAGTTCTAGTTTTGAGGTTTTGGGTTGTATGTATAAATAAACATTCAAGATCAATTTCTGTGATCATTATTTACGTCAATAATTTGGACTGATATATCATTTAATTTGAGCGTGTATCGGCTTCTGTCCTCTTGGTATACGAGACGACTTGACAAAAAATAATAACAAACCAATATAACACGTGATGAGTCTACGATACATTTTCAGATTTATAAATCATATTTATTTATTTTTCTTTTACAAAGAATATGTTTTATTTTGTACTTTTTTTCATTTTATTTTCTCTTTAATATGTATAAAAATTACATAAGTATTTCCAGCCTTTTATAAAGTAACGAAATCACTTAAAATGTGTGCATATCAACAACCTAGCAAAAAAAAAAAAAAGTATAGAAATGAAAATTCTTATAAAAGAGAACTATGACATTCTAAGAAAAAGAAAATTAATTTGAAAGATATTAAAAAACAAATATACTGCTCCTCCCAAGATATATCCATAATTATATTTTAGCTTGAGAAACATGCATCGCCTGGATATACCCGTGTACGCTGAAAATACATTTCAATTTTAGTTTAAAATTTCTGGAGATACCGGATTTTTCACAATTCCAAAAGGAAATTCAGTTATTTCACCCCAATTTTTTATTATTTTAATGAAAACTATAAATAATTACAAGTCAAAATTGATGAGTCTGCCAAGTATAGGTAGGGGGAATAAAAAAATCGCGGATTTTTAACGTTAAAAATAATTATTTTTTCTTTCGTAGCTCTATATCTTTAAAACTACCTACAACAAGAGAAAATATAAGAGAACATCATTTAAAGTAGGTTAAATTTGCTAAACATTAAGCCATAATAGAGCTATTTACGTTCAATAGTTCTCGAGATATAGCTTTCTAAAAAGCCATATTTCATAAAAAATGTTGTACAGAACGTACTGAAAGATCAGTAGTTAGTGAATTTATTTTGAAAAATCTATATCTCAAAAACCATTCGACATACAGATGTCTATTAGCACTCAAATTAAAGCTTGTTTAATGGGCTATGAAGTTTAATGGGCATGCGTTTATAATAGTATATGCGTAAGAGTAGTAGTTTTCATGATATTTGCTAAAATGTAATGATTTGTAGTTGTTCTGACAAATTTTCATTTGACAAATTTATATTCATATATCATAAAAACTACTACCCCTAATGAAGTGTCATAAACTACTTTATAGTGAGTTAAATTTCCTTTATTTTCAGTACTGGCATATATGTACGTCTTATGGAGCTAGAGATATAGTTTTTCAAAAATCAACTATCATAAAAACTTCAACACCTACAAAGATAAACGTTATAAACTATTTTATGCTTTTTAAAAAGGTATATCCTTAGAACAATTGGACGTAAATAGTTCTATTAGGGCTCATATTTCTGCAAATTTACTCTCCTTTAAATAATGTTCTTTTAGATTTTCTAGTATAGTTTTTAAGATATAGAGCTGCAAACGAAAAATTATTGTTTTTTAAGGGTTTAAAACAGCTGCCATTTTTTATTTCCCCCTACCTATACTTGGCAGACTCATCAATTTTTACTAGTAATTATACATAGTTTTCATTAAAGTAATCTATAATTAGGGTGAAAAAACTGACTTTTTTCCGGCTCGTTTACTAAGGTATGTTATGGAGTAAATCTCAAAATTTAAAATGTTGCATATGCGCGGAAGATTGACCGCAGTCCGATATAGAGTGAAGGATTCTGAGGAACAAAGTAATCCTGAAAAATTTCTCCGATATAGTTTTTCTTTATTCGCAGGCTTATGTGCATTAGAGACAGAAACGTAATATTTAAACGGTAATTTTTATTTGATATCGATGCAGTCAATTTTCGGTGCAGATTTGAATTACATAAAATTTAAGTGTAAAACCGAGGATGCATGACAGTTTTGATATCTGCCCACTATGTAACTCTGGAGATAAGGAAGATACCATTCTCTACTTGAAAAAGTCCTGGGGCAATCGGTAAAGTTACAAAATAGTAAAAAAATTGATTTTAGGTTATATATTAT
>NW_027108815.1:227450-228838 GCF_000696795.3 Halyomorpha halys | reverse complement strand
AATATTTTAAAACCCAAACTATCTTCCTGTGCAATCTATTAAATATAGTAAACTATTATTGTTATAAAAAAATATAAAATAGATCGTAGTTAATTATAAAAAACTAATAATTGGTAACTTAAAATAATTTTTTTACTATAAAATTATTTAAACTATACTCACGTATACATAAGTAAGGTGAAAAAAGTGCTAAGAGAGAAATTAATGGAAACAATGCAACGGGACTATAGATGGCCTAAAGACAGAGAAGAACTCCGAAACGTAGGTGTAGTGTAAATAATTAAAAAAAGAAGAAGAAATATTTGGAAAGGAGAAAAAAAAAATCATTATAGTTTTTTTTTTACTAATATGTACTTTTATTGACCACTACATGGACTCTCATCCTACGATCTATTAAACACGTTCAACTATTATTATTCCAATTAAATAGGAATAATTTAAAAATCCCCCGGGCAGCCAGGCCCTTTAGTCCCGGGTTCCAAATAGTTGTCCGACTAATGCGTCCTGTGGTTAACCCTGTCAACTCCAGCAACCCTAAAACGGTGGCCAGGTGTTGTGGTTTACCAATACAATTAGTACCCTGTTATTTGAAATTTAAAAGAGTTTTATTACCAGAATTGTGTAGTTTTCAACCAAAAGTCGATATATCCAATTATGAAAATTAAAGGTTTTCTTTTTTAAAGGTTTGATACTAATAAGTATTTAGTTTATTCGAAAATAACCATTTTTCCCAATCTAATAGTAGTTAAAAATAAATAGTTTTAATTAAAAAATAAACTTATATAGACTAGATGCTCTATAATAATTATTACATGATTAATTTTTATATCCAAAAGTGGATATATGTGTACTTTGATGGAAATATGCTCAATTGAGTCCTGTCAGTGCTATCATAACATTACTGGATATTTTCATTGTTTTTCTCAAAAACGAAAATTTGTATAAAACGTAATTCAGCGTTTTAAGTTAGGTATATGTTATGGCAACTTTTTTTTCTAACATCAACTTAATGAAAAAAATTTAATAATATTAATTAAATTATGAATAATAATGATTTATTAAAATAATAAAATAACATTTGCTAACTCTACAAAAAACATTTTTTTTCTTAAAAATCCTGTAAACTGATTTTAGAGTACCAAAATAATTAAAATTGATTCTACCTAAATATAATATATACTATAAATAAATAGAAATTTCATATTCATATGTCATGTTTAATGTATTTAGCATTTACTTAGTATAAGTTTTATTAAAGTTCCACTTGCTTATGGTGAGTAACGTGAAGTTTTGCGATTATTTTTGATTTTTTAATTATTTATTTAATGTAATTTACAACTGTACAAAATAATACAATAGGTAAATATGTAGTATGTTTTATATACACT
>NW_027108815.1:225503-226642 GCF_000696795.3 Halyomorpha halys | reverse complement strand
TTGTAAATATCAATAAATAAATTACATAAAAAAAAAATTATGTTTATTAAATAATAATTTTAAATAAATAATGTTCAAGAAAATTCATACCTCCCTCGTTATCATAAAAAAAAGAAATATATTTTTATTACAAATTATGAAAGGATAGTCTTAAAATAAACAATTTTTGTAAAATGAACAATACTTGAAGTAGACAAATAATACTAAAAATATTAAACAGCAAGATAACTCGGAAAGTTATGAAGTCACTAAAAATTCATTGGTCATATTTTCTAAGTGCCGGAGGCTTACTGCTTTCTGTAGCACTGGGACTTGTCAACGTAATTACTAAAGAAAGGTTTTTAAACTACTTCTCGCTTTAATTAACTGAAAGTGGCTTTAAAATAATTATAACTTCTTGATGTCTATCCTCTATTATTAACCTAATTGCTAAGAAACGATATTCAACAGAACAATAAAGCAGAGAGTTAATTATTCTGAAAGCTGAAGTTAAAATGAGCTATTAAAATTTTGTTTCATTAGATGTTATAAAAGAATAGGAGGATTATTTTATACTTGGAATTTTTTTTTTTTATGAAAGCCACCCACCATTTATTCTAATAACAATTTTCAAAAACATATTTGTTAATAAATTGACTTAAATATGTGTAAGATAATTGTTCAAACAACATATTAATTACACGAATAGTTTATGTGATTTCTTAATTAATTTTTCAACCTATTGCTCTTTTATAATACTGTTACCTTTTCTTTTTTTTTTATATAGTTATCATAAAATGTCATATTCAGCTCAACATATTTATGTTCTCTTCCAAACTTTTTAATTCAGATTTCATGCCTAGAGTAAGAGATTTTATATATATACATTATTATGTCATTGAATTAATATAAATAAATAAATCTGTATTGCTACTTCCCATGAAGGGTCAAGGGCAAGTACTAGACCAACGGTTATGCTAAATAGCCAATTGCATCGAGAATTACAACTAGAATCAATATAAGACCACATCAAACGGTTCATAAAGTTACAATCCCAGTTACCGGTAGTTAAAGGAGCAGTAACTTACAACTTGGGAAACCTAACCTCATCCCGAAGACTGAGGCCCAGGCTGTAGCAGGACATACTGTTATAAATTATA
>NW_027108815.1:217734-224738 GCF_000696795.3 Halyomorpha halys | reverse complement strand
AGTCTTGTATGAGGATTCCATGTCAGTCGTTTGTCGAGATGTAGTCCTAAGTAACGGATCTGTTCGACAGGAATAAGTGGGGTATTATTAAAGGATATTGTGTGAATTATTTATTTTACTAAATCAATAAATGACATTATTTTTGTGATGAGCTTTTCTTTTTCTCTCGTGTTAAGAATTATTATTATCTTTTTTTTATAACATTGTGAACAGTATAGCATGAGAAAAAAAAATTAACTGTTATATTTACCAAGTAAATCCCATCGATGTAAGCCAACACAGTCGAGCAAGGAGGTGATTTGGTCAGAGGCTAGGTGGACACCGGAAGGCAACCAAACCAATAAGGTTGACTCACGGCAATAGTAACAGAATAAATAATTATATATCATCTGGAGGATACGAAATAGGTGCCTTGGAGTTAGTAGCACAGTACTTTGCCACTTAGCCAACCCGCACCTTTGGCATTCTATTGACATTACTAATTGTAAACTAGTTAAGAATACTCACTTTATGAGGCTCGCGTGAATCCGGAGGGTCCAAAACCCACAGGGCTGACTCAAGGTGGTAGTGTAACATAAAATAGTTATCTGCCACAGCTGGATTCGAACCCGGGTCCTTAGAGTTCGTATCACAGCGCCTTTACTCACTGAGCTACTCTTCTCCCTTGTTTAAAGTTTACATCGTTTAAATTTTATAAAAGACAAATTTTAAGCAGAATATAATATTCATGTTTTGTCCTGTCTTGCAAATGTTTAGATCATGACGTGATTAGCATAAAGAGACTAGCAAGTATCATCTTTTATGAACCAGTTTAAATTATTCACTAAAATGTCGTAAACTTAACTTATTTCATTTTTGAATTATTAACTTAATTTAAAGTAACGGAAAAAGGTATTTTTTTTGCCTATAAATTCGAAAAAAAACCATGGATCCTAAGGAGAGTCTGGGTGGACTCCAAAGGGCTTCCGAACCCACAGGATTGACTCACATCTACAGTAACAGAATAAATAATTATTTTTCTAAGCCGGATTCGAACTCGGTGACTTAGAGTTAGTAGAACAGTGCCTTACTACTGATCCACATCGTTGTATTCGTTACTTAATTAAATCGATTTGTTAGCTAGTAAGAGTTTTAGGAACGGCAGAAATTCGTTTCCATGTGAAGTGTGATTCAAACTAATTTTTAAAATTATTTGAAAATGTATGTAATATTTTGTCTTGTTAGGAGATTTCATTTGAGTAAATATTAATAAGATACTTTTAATCTCCCCCCTCCTTTACTATAAAAATCCTTGGAGGGCCACAAACGCGATGAAAGGCAGCTTCATGAAAGTTTCACACATTTCCCGAAGGAACTTCACAACTTTTCCTCAACTGCCACATCGGTTGATGAGCTCTCGTCAGAGCTAACAGTTTCCACTTTAACTTGTGAAGAAAATTTAAATATGATTATGGAGAACTTTAAGCTGGTACGTGTGGTAGAGAAATTAGGTTTGACTATATATATATATATATTGATATATAATATTTTCACTTTCTTGAGACTGCTATTATTGTTTGAATAAAGTAATATGTATCCAATTAAGTCTCAAAACAATCTTTATTATTGGAAGATTATTGATTGACCGTGTGTAAATATGAAAGGAATATGGTCCGGGTGCGGTCAAAAAAAAAAAAAAAAAACCCAAATAGTAGAAATATACTATTTTAATGAGCCAACGTTTCGCCCCACGTTGGAGGGCTTCTTCAGGGCAAAAAAAAGATACAAACACATAGTTACATAAGGAAAACAAAAACATAAGTGTAAAATAACAGGGGTATAAATGTAAAAAAGTAAGATATAATAAGAAAAATTAAAGGTAGTAAATAGTAAATGTAAAGGGTAATAGTAACAAATAGATAACAAAAGAAATATTAAAGAAAATACAAATAAAGAGATGTAAAAAGAAAAAAGAATACAAATCAAGTGATGAGACAGAATGCATACCTATTTTGACGGCAGTCAAAACAAAAATGACCGTTGGTAATGGGAGGAGTGGGGATGGCAGTAGTGCCACAATAACGAAAATAATTTGTAAAGTAAACATGATAGAACAGTATTTAAATTGGGTGAACAATAAATGGAAATATACATTAAATACATACATTAATATTCACTATACATCCAATTTATTTATTTTTAAATTCATTTAATGATATTAACATAAAAATGTAATCTAAGATCATAATGGAGTGTTACAGGCATTTAAAGAAACTACACGTTCGTAGCATTCTAATAATATTTCAACATTAAGTCTCGAGGTCATATTCTCTTTCAGGAAGAGAAAGAAAAACTAGTTGGTTTGAGTGGTTAGGAAGTTTATATTGGAAGGATTGATATCTGGTTATGGCTAGATCGGTTACATATGCAACATAAAGGTCTTTATGGATAATTTTATTTGTGACAAAGTAAGGAGCATTAAGGATTGTACGAAGGATTTTGGATTGTAAGGATTGGATACGAGAGGAATTTGAATATTTAGTGAAGACCCAAAGCTCAACTCCGAATGACTATATAAGACGTATTATAGTCATGCAGACCAGTCTTTTGGTATGGATTGGAAGTTAGGACCGTTTGTCTAGTAAGTGCTGTAATAGTCAGAATTGACGGGCAGTTTTCTGTCTTTCCAGTCTTATGTGAGGATTCAAAGTCAGTCATTTGTCCAGTCGCAGTAAAAGGTAGTACAAAGAATTAAAAAAAAAAAATTTGCAGGACATTTAGTCCAGGTTATTAATTCCAGTCAAAAAGATTGTATTTATCTCTTTTTCATTTCATTTTAAAATTTTTGATTATAGATTAACTTATCACTATTATCAATTGCTTACAATATTTTTAACCTGAAAAAATCTTAAATTAATTAAAAATATTGTTGATAAGCTAGTGATAATAGTATTTATATTTAAGATTGTCGAATTAGAAATCGATCCTGCAAGGCGTTTGAAAAGAAGATGGTCCTGTGACCTTCTAATTTAAGTTAATGCTTAAGAACCACCAGGGGTGGGGGTGTGGGTTCCTTCCCAAAATTTTCAAGTGGAAATGAAACACACCACATATTTACTTATTGTGTTTATTATTTGTACAGTTATAAATCACATTAAATAAATAAATAAATTTTTTAAAAAATTCTTCTCTTGTACATAAGTAATAATTAAGTGTAGTCACCATATTTATGGTCAATAAATGTTATTATAAAATTAAAATTACCTTTGTAATCATCCTAAAGGGACCTAGTCCCAGGATAATTCACTTTCATTTCAATATTACGTATAGGGGTTTGATCAACCTAATTAAAAGTACATGTTATATGTTTAATACAGAGGAGTTCTTGGTAGATTTTCTAAGAAACTTATTTTGTAGCCTTGTAATCTTTAATGCATTATCTAAAATATATTTTGACAAAGGCCTGCAACTTTTTAATAACATTGTAGCTGTGATATTTACAATAAGTTACCCCTGAGAATGGCCGAAACGTTGAAATGGAGTAAAAAGAAAATAAACGTTTCGAGACCAAATAGATATATTTGTTATAATTGATACAATGAAACAAGTTTTCTTAAGTCGACTTTGACACGCTCTTTGAAAAATTAGATTCAATAATCTCAAGAAATTTTCGAGACAAAAGTCATCCTAAATCGTTTTGGACTTGGAGAGAAAAGTCGCTTGCTAAGTTTTGATAGATTTTAGTAAAGTTGGCTAAGTCGTTATAGGGGGAGCCACATTAGCTACGGCCTCCCCGATCCTTCTCCTCTTCAAAATAAATAGTGTCCACATATCACAACAAACTTCGGGTTGCACGTTCCTGGGAAACTTGATAATGGTATTTCTCAGGATCTATATATACCTGCTTCTTCTCCGGGGAATTTTCTCATTTATTGTAATGTGGTTTTCCAAGTTTCTCTTCCAACATACATTCATAATATAACAAGATGGAACAGTATTTCAAAACATATACAACTGATGTTTGGTGTAAATAAAACAAAGTGAGTGAGGTAGTGAGCATTTGAGAAAGAAATTCCAAGTGATAATATATTTATTTAAAATATTTTTCTTATTTTTTAAATGTAGTATTTTATTATGTAAAGAATGCCCCAAACTATATAGTTCAACTTGAGACAGGTAGAAGTCCATTAAGTTCAAAAGTCATAACAAAGATCATCAACTACTGGTCCAAACTGTCTTAATGTCAGAAAAGAGATTCCCAAAACTGTGTTTCAACAGACTAAGGATGCTAGATGCAGAAAACCCTGACGTAGAATACAACTGGGTCTCACAACTCAATATGATAGCCCACCAATATGGATGTAGAAATGAGTTCAATAGTTCGTATGTAAACGGAATATTGAGACATAAAGGCGATGTTCTTGAGCCACAACTTCTCAACTGACATCAATAGAGCATTGAATTCAAACATTAATTCCACTCTGCAGTTTTAACCTACTCAAACCTGAAACATATACGTTAAATTAAAAAAAAAAATAAGGTGCATCAGCCAACTAAGAGTAGGAAACCCGGAGCATATCAAACTACACCACGGAAGCAAAACTATCACTTTCGAGGCAAACGAACTCTGTCCATTCTGCAAAAATTATTTCAATAATAGTTTGTACCACATCCTCCTACATTGTTCCACCTTTAAAGAAAATAATCAATATATCTTAAAGCCACCCATATCCGTATCTTGCGTCTTACAAAACATCGAAAATATATTGAACATTGATAGTGAAGCCAAATTGAACAGACTATATATTTACATTGTAGCAATATGTAATAAGTTTAATTTTGTATGTGATATATAAATTCTATTATGTAAATACTTTTCAAAGCCAATTAATATCTCCACTCACACTTTCGTTTATTTAAAAGAATTCTCATTATTTTAAGTTAAATATAATGGAGCAATGAATATTATGTTAATAGTTGTGTATTATCCAATCCGTTTTTTTCTTTTTGTTTATTGTTTTGTTATAGAGAATTTGTTTTATCTTTTGTTTATTGTTTTTGTAATGGAGCACTAGACTCAGGTTTTGTTTTATAATTGTATATTGTATATGTTATGAATTTGTTCAAGATTTTGTCTTTCACAAATAAAATCATATTTATCTACATATATGTATCTATTTTATTATGTAAAATATTCAGACCGAAAAAGATTGAGTCAACTGGAGAATTCAGAAGGCAATTCAAGTTTGAACATTATGGCAAATAAGATGGGCGTGTAAGATTGTAAGGCGCGGAAAGGAACAGATCCCTAAAATATTAGTAAACACTGAACTGACTGGTAAAGATACCGCGTGAAGCGTAGGTGGGAGGATTGCAGGGCCGTCCGTAGGTTTTTGAGGCGCAGTTCTTTTGCCTGTGGTGTCTTTTTTCATTTCTTTGGCGACCACCTATAGACATATACCCCCTACTCCCCATAAGTGAGAATTGAGCAGGAGGCCATTAAAAAAAAATATATATATATATATATATGGGAAGATTACGTGAAAATTATGGTTCTTTTTTTTTAATGGTTAGATATAATCCTAGATTTTTAAGGTAATTACTTATTTGAAAGTTACTCCTAGTCTATTAGTGATTGTTTAAATGACGAGGATATACCGCTGTATCATCTTCAAAGAAATTTATATTAATATTTTAGATTTTCCCGAAATCATAAATGAATAAATTATTTAATATAGGACTTAAGTATATTTCTTACGGGAGATCGGTCATGGTTAAATACGCAGGGGAGATTATATTATGGGCTGAAACGATGAAGGAGCTATTGGATTAAAATAATTAATATTAGATATCTTGAATATTCAGTTTCATTAATTTGGAAATTAGTAAGTTAGGGTAACAGTGTCAAATACAGTCTTTTATGATCATGCCAGTATGTTCTTTGTGATTAAGATTTTCGGTTATATTAGATGTATTCATCTTTAGTTTAACATGTTAAAGTGTGTTGAATGGAGAAATATGTCGTTATTTTAGCATGGTAAAAACGATATAACATTTAACATGGTTGAGAGTCGGTTAATAAGTTACTAAATGGAGATTAATATCGCAACTGACTAGCAGAGTTTTACACCATTTGTCTGCAGTATTTTTTAGTCCGTGTTTGGTTTGTTTAGTTTTTTGTTTTAGGCTTAAAAAAAACTCTAAGTACACGTAATGTAATGGGAAAAAAACTAGAAGAGGAAACAAGGAACAAATGAGATAGAGAGCAAATTATAAGACAAAGCTGTTTGAGATTTTATTATCTCGTAAAGATTACAAGGTTTCAAAACAAGTTTCCTAAAAAATCCGCCAGGAGCTCTTCTGTATTTAATATAACATTTACTTTAAATTAAAAAAAACTGCTCACAATCCTATACTTATAATATTTAGCATGTTAAAATGTTTTACACTTAGCGCAACATCATGAATACCTCTATAATCTACAATACGGGCTAATTGACTAGTGATTATGTGAAATATCGAAATCCAAACTGTTCATTTACTAATTTATTGTTAGTTGTTATGTGTTAAATCTATGCTTAAATAATTAAAAAAAAATTAAGAAGGCAGAAGGTAATGTCTATTAATTTATTTGTATTTTTTTATTTTATTTATTTATTGATATTTACAACTGTATAAAAAAAATACAAGTAAATTTGATCATAATGACATAATGATATTATGCAGGATGTAGAGAAACTACCCAGTAGTAGAACTCTAAAAACAGTTTACAATATAAGGTAACGAGGCCATCTTCTTTTCAGGCACCTCGGAGGATTGCCAGGAATGGAAGAGGAAGCAAGGTTAGAAACTAGTGGGTTTGGGTGGTTAGGGAGTTTATTATGGAAGAAATAATATCGGATTCGGGCTAGATCGGTTACATGAGTAACATTTAGGTCTTTATTGATGGTTTTATTAGTAACAAAATAAGGAGCATTGAGGATTTTACGAAGGATTTTGGATTGTAAAGATTGGATACGAGAGGA
>NW_027108815.1:210008-212799 GCF_000696795.3 Halyomorpha halys | reverse complement strand
ATCATACATAAAGACCTTAATGTTCCCTATGTAACCGATCTAGCCCGAACCAGATATCACTCCTTCCATTATAAACTCTCTAACCAGTCAAACCCTTTAGTTTCTAATCTTGCATCCTCTTTCATTTCTGACAATCCTCCGAGGCGCCTGAAAAGAAGATGGCCACGAGACCAGCTAATGTAAAATGTCATTAGGGTGCTACCAATGGGTAGTTTCTATACACGCCTGTAATACTCCAATTTAACTTAGATCAGATTTACTAAATCTATTATAATGTACAGTTGTAAATAGCAATAAATAAATATTAAAAAAAAAATCCTGATTTTTAACTTCTTAGAATTATATTTATGTTTTAGAAATGTTATGTAATGAAAAGACTATCGATTTAAAGATTTTTCAATAGAATTTATACTACATTTTTAATTATTTCACATTCATCATTATATTACAGATTCATAAAAATATTAATACCGAAGAAATCTGAAAAATGAAATAAATCTATACGGGAGTACTCGATTTTAAAATAGATAGCATTTTAATTTTATGTACTTCGGAAACTTTCGGAGCTCTACAAACCTGTAATCGATATTCATTCTCTGCACCTCCTAAACAAACATGAATTAATGAATGGACGAATGAAATGTATTTATTTATAAAAAGATAAAAAATCAAAAATAGATCTAGTAAACCATAGTAATTGTTCTGGAGTACGATGTGGACTTGATGGTTTCACCTCTGAGTAATAAGGAGATTAATGATGTTAGAAGGAATGGAGTTCCAGAGATTTGCAGTTTGGGTAAAAAACGGTCTATTGAACGCAGCAGCTCGGTGAAGTGGAGGGTAGATGTCAGATAAACAGGACCTGGTAGTACGGGATTCGACTGAGAATTTGAATTGCTGGTTTTCTAGGATATTGGAGGAGCGTTGAGTACTAATTACTTGCAATAGAAAGGAAGCTAGGAAATACTGGGAAGGATGGATAGAGCCACTTCAGCTCGGCGTAATACCGGGTTATTAAGGATAAAGTTTGATCTAGGTTACGGTTGGAGGGCCATGGGACAGATTAAGGAGAGAGGGAGATCCAAATTATGATAGCTTTAGTCTTTTCGGCAGTTATTGTAAGCTTATAGTCTGTTGCCCAAGAGCTCATACTATTGATGTCTTTTTGTAGTTTAAGATTAACATCATGGTGATAGAAGGAAAGGTAGCTGTGTAAGTCGTATGCATGTAGATAATAAAGAGTAGGGGATAGAGAGGAACGTTGAGGTACGCCTGTAGAAAGAGATAGGAGGCTAGAGGGAGGATTATTAGAAATAAGAACATACTGGGAACGTCTGGTAATGAAGGATTGAAACCCTTAAAGAGCACTAAAGTTTAGACTGTGAAGTTTAGAAAGAACGATGTTTTGGTTGACGGGATCAGAGGCTTTGGAAAAATCGAGGAGAATAAGCATGGTGAGTTTCTGCTGGTCTATGGCTATATAAAGTTGTGAGTCAACCCTGTGATTTCTGGAAAACCTAACCTCGATAAAATGGGTATCCTAAATTGGGAAAACACCTTTTTCTATTTTGAAAGCGCTACAGGAGCGATCCAGAGCATTATGTGGTCCAGTGCAGTTTATACATTTTGCCGGTAAATTACATTGCGTATTTTCACAATGTCTACTTTGACTGCATTATACACACACCGACTCCTTCTAACATTGTGCTGTAGGGTGATTAAATCCAAGGCAATTAAAACATCTTAATGGGTTTAGATAATAGGGCTATACCCTAATAATTTCATACCCAATTTGTAAATTTTCTGGAGGTTGTGGGGTAGGAAAACCTAGCCTCGATAAAATGGGTATCCTTAATTGGGAAAACATCTGGTGGTTGAGCGTAATCTAGCAAACCTTGTATAGCCGTTGTCCTAAAAACAGTACTTCCTTACAAAGTAATGAATGGTTGTTGTCCTTTATGGCTTGTTGCGGTTCACATTAGTATTATTACGACAAACCAGAATTTTTTTTTAAATATGAATATTTTATTTAAATAAGATATTTAATAATTATTTAAATAAGAATATTTTATTAAAAGGTAAATGTTAGACAAAGAGAATTAATTTAAAGATAACCCGATACCCCTTGCAGAACTTTAGACAGTGATATAAATGCAGTGTCAGCTATAACCCTGGAGGGTCTGGATTAGCCCGGAGCAGATATTCCTCTTAATCTCGTATTAAAATTTAATACGGGACTTGGGACTGGAGAGGATTATTGGATTATTAAAGGCTATCCTCGAATTATTGTGATCATCGCCCACTTCTCAGGTTCTCTCCATTATTGTCTTGTTACCGCTACCTCTCTGCATTTTAATAAGAAGATTCGCTTATAAAAAAAAATTAAATAAATAAAAAAGAATCCCCTCCAGCATTTGAAATACAAAAGTCAAATTATTCCAGAGCTAATAAAGGAAGACTGAGGCTGACTGGTTTCGTTATTAAAAATTCCCTACAAAAACTCTCCAATTTCCTTCTTAGTAATAAATCCGGTAGCATTTTACATTTTGTCATTTTTTGACTGAGAATAATTGGCTTTCGCTCTGTACCGAATTTAGTGGGGATGCATTTTATATCCGGTTCATTATCTTTTCCACTATATTTTCGGGATAATGAAATATATATAAATGGATGAAAAGTTAGATTACTGATTCAATATATTGATTGTTTGAGAGTGGTTTACATTAATATTAATACATACTTCAATAGGAGTATTCGGGAATGTTGTGTTAAATATAAAATGTTTTATCAT
>NW_027108815.1:208336-209958 GCF_000696795.3 Halyomorpha halys | reverse complement strand
CGTTTGTCTAGTAAGTGCTGTAGTAGTCGGAATCTGCGTGCAGTTTCCTGTCTTTTCAGTCTTGTGTGAGGATTCCAGGTTAGTCTTTTGTCAAGATGTATTAATTTTTAAATAATAAATTGATAGTTCGGGCGTTTTTCAAATACATTTTCTTAAATATTGTTGATGTAAATATAATTTCTAAACATTGATTTTTGTAGTTTCGATTTATTTTTTAAAATGTAATATAAGACAATCCACAGCTATGATGATGTTTGCATATGCATATTGACTGACCTCTCGGGAACATTCCTAATATCATTATATCTATACTTGAATATATAAGCTGACATCATAGCTATAGTTAATATTAAAAAATATAAATAAATATAATACAATTTTTAAAATATATTCAATAACAGTAAATGACATTAATTGATATGATGAATGTGAAAATAAATAAAATTATTTTATATGTATTCGTACATACTTGTTATCTTAATGTAATCAAATATTCCCGGAATGCGAGAGCAATTATCGTTAAATTTATCGAAATTTTACAGTCTGTCAGTATGTGTTTAACAATTAGTAGTACGTTACACTGTCTACAGATGTTCCAGTACGTTAGCACTTTAGCACTTAACAATTTAAAAGTTAATGGTCGATCTGTTATGAGCATTCAATAATGTTTGTCGAGATGGAGTTCCAGGTAAAATATCTGGCAAACATCAATAAGTGGTACATTATTAACATGATTATGTAGAAAAATAGGCTCATGTCTTTTTATTAGTTTTTTTTTGTTTATTGATATTATTCATCAATTCACACCTGTATTCAGAATGAGAACCAGCAAATGTGATATCTTGCAAAATTTAAAAAAAAAAGAAAAAAAACATGAGCGGATATTACATGTATATATTGTTCATGAATATATTGTTTTTTTTATAAGTAAATTTTATAGAAGTTAAATGGAATACAGTACTTATAATGAAAGAAATTGAGACCATAATTGTGGGATTTCCATCCTAATAAATTTAGTTTTTTATTATTATTCATATTTACAAATATATTCACATAAAAATACATCCAGTGAATTTGATGTAAGATCATAATGATATGATAACCCTAAATTGGTAGCACTATAGTATTATTTCTACATCATAAGGTCTCGAGGCCACCTTCTTTCTATTATTATTTAAAAACTTATTTAAAAATCTACTAATTATTAAAACTGAATATTACTCAAGGTTAGTAAGATAAATGGAATGAGGGAGTGAAACCGACCCCACCCCCCTTTGGAAGCAGCTGGGACCCCATCGATAACAGCTGATTTAATATTTATTGGACATATCGCCTCCTCCAGTGTGAAATATTTGATCTCATTCGATCGTTCATCATAAACTTTATATTATATTACTTACTTATTCTTATACTTTAATGTAGAGAGTGAAAATTCTAATACTGCTCAAGACAGAATCCATTAGATGTCATACTTGCCCGAAGGCACAATTGTGCACTCTTATGTATTTACTGTGCTCTCAAATGCTATCGATTTTATGACATTGATTGCTAACATATCGATTGATTTTAACTTCTTAGATTTCTAAACATTGGGTTTCTTTATATGTTATAGGAGGTTCAAA
>NW_027108815.1:195476-201865 GCF_000696795.3 Halyomorpha halys | reverse complement strand
TATAGGATTGTGAGAAGCCCTATTTAAAGTCATGTTAAATGCATAAGAGCTTCTAATTTTCTGAGCAACTTGTTTTATAGCCTTTCCTTCCAAAACTTAATGTTGTTGTTTACTTTTAAGATTTGATTGAAGTAATTTGTTACAACATGCTTAAATTAAGTGAAAAGTGGAAATTGTATAAAAGTTTGGCTACTGAGTGCCTAGCTGATCTTTTAACATGTGAGGAGCATAATTAAGATGAGCTAATTGACAACTGTCATTAAATTTTCATAATTATCATCAACATACATTGATTTATAAGTTATAAAAACATCCAAAACAATACCAACAAAAAAATGAAACTACGAGCAAGTAACCTAACACAACAAACAAAATGAGCTCAGCTGGTCTGTTGCGTGATTTAACAGACCTATCCTCCATGTAACAGCTAGGGCTGTTTGTTTTTGGTTTTTGTTTTATTTGTTTCATTTTGTATATTGATCTACTGTGGTGAATATTATGTCTTTGGTTTGACTTTAAATTGCTGTCTAATGATAAATCTGTTTTATGGATCGAGCGTGATTTGTGGATCGCTGGAAAGGGAAGGTCCTGAGATAGGGAAAATAAAATTGTCAATTGAATGAAATAAATTTAAAAAAAAAAATATATTTGTATTTAGTGTATAAACGAGTATTGAAAGTGCAAAGAAAAGATAATGAAAAAAAAAATAGTTGGTATATGATGTAAATATATTGCTATGTACTGTCTCGAGATTAAATCGGGATGCCAGGTTAATCGCTGTAGGCAATTATTCAAAAAATAAGTTGATTAATTAATTATATATTGAGTCCCAAAAAATTATGATTGGATTCTTTTCCAAATGCTATTTGTGTGTTTACCAGTTTACCAATTAAATGCATTTATATTTATGTAATTTTGTTACCATTAATTATATAGTATAATAAAGGGTGGTATATTGGGTTATATAATAGTATATACACTACATAAAGAGACTAGGTATTTATTTACAATTTTAACTATGATTAAAATGATTGTAATGATTCAGATAAATGGTTGTCATAAAATATCGATTATTACATCCTTAATTATTGATTAAGTTATACTCATAGCTGCTGATGCCATGGGTGGTAGTTCCGTAGGTGTAGTCTTGTTCATAAGGGATGTCCAGGTCTCGTGGCCCTTCTCACGACTTCGTCTGGTCGAAGTGCATCTTCGCTCTTGTTTCTTCTGTTGCCCTCTCAAGCCTGGTCCTCTCTCGTCTAAGTCTTCCTTTCCACTTTTCTCCCACTTCTTTTTTGGGGCGTTGCCTTATTTTTGAATCTCATTACTCATTGGCCGTAGATGACAGAACGCTCTCGAGGTAGGCATCTTCTACCCAGGCCCGAGAGGGGGTGGGAAAGTTTGACATATCCAGGGACGCAGTAAGAGGTTCCTCGTAAGGCTCCTACCCTGACCAGGTATCGTTATAGATGGCAAAAAACCCTAATAAAGGACATATTGTTGTTGTAATAATGGCTAATCCCTCGATACATAGCAATATGTACTGTATGTATGTTTGATGGATTGATTGGTATGCTTTGTATTGTAGCACCCAATGTATTTGGTCAGCATGACTAAATAAAATATCTCTCTCTTGATTTTTTTCTTTGACCTCATCCTGAAAGATGGCCCTCCTTTATATTAGTATGAGGTCAATCAATTGTGTTCCAATATAAATAGATATTTAATTACATTTAAAATATTACTTCGTATTTATAAAATAAAAGTCCTGGGGTGTTCCTTGGGAAGTATATGTACTAAGAACTGTCTTAGATAGTTAAAAAATAAAATTATACAAAACGTCGAGGAACCACGAGAGATGTCCCCCAGGAAAGCAACTTAAGCCTCAATTGATTCCAAGCTGCTAATTGGACTCGAATGTCACTAGTCACTAATTAATCACACGTACACGGTTGTTATAAGGTCGATTAAGCGTGAACTAATAGCACTCGCGTCGGGTTTGTACAAGAGACAAGGCCAATATTATAGTTTGCGCTCGAGCCGCCCGTCGTGCAAATTGACACAGCATCCATCAAAACGTGTCAATTCAATTACCTCCGACCCCCTCCCCTTCCTTTAGCCCAACTGACATCTCAATTAAGCTGCATTGCCCCCACGGGGGCCTAGCCACAAATAGTACACCTGAATCGGTTAAGCAGTTTATCAAGTGATAACACGAGAGTACAAGATATCTTCTTAGCTAACTGGGGTGTGGAGAAATATATTAGATATTTTTAATATTTTTCATCATTTGAGGATAATAGAAGATTGAAATCCGAAAACGCAGTTAGGAAGGGAGCGTAGTGTATAAAGGGACAAACCCTCAGAGTCCGGACCTCCGCAGGTCATAATAAGGGTTAATTAAAAAATCTATACATTCAAAACTTACAACAAATGTAAGAATATTATAAAAAAAAAACTTGGTTAGTAAATAATATATTTTATATAATAATATAATAATGGTATAGTGAGGATTCACAGACTCAAAATAACGCAAGAGAGTTATCAGGACTAGAAGACTGAGATTTTAAGGGCACAATTTTATGGGGTCGGAATAAATAATGAGAGACTAAACAAGAAAATTTTCAATAAAGTGTGCAGCTATAAAAGTAAAGGGGGATATGTAAAACAAGTGAAAGAGGAACTGGGTAGACTAAAAATAAAGGATGACTGCTTGGATAGAAAGCATTTTGAGAATAAACGAAAAGAGGTTCTTGTGGGAAAGAAGGAGAGATGAGGGAGAAAATAGAATGAGGAAGAACGGGAGGAACAGTCCAGGAGGATGAAAGGATATTGCAGTAGAAGGAAGGCGGAAGGTGTGAGGATGAATCGAAAATGATATTCGAGTGGTCAGTTCGGGAGAAAAAAAAATAGTATAAATGGGCCTTGGGTGGTAGCTCAGTTGGTTGAGGCGCAAGTCTTTGCCTTCTGGGAACTTTGGCGGCCAGGTTCGAATCCAGCGCGAGGTGTCGACTTTTTTCATTGCTTTGGTGGCCCCAAGTAATGAAAGCTTAAGCCCTCACCATGGTTAGAACAGGTAGATAACCTCTAGATAACCCACTCGTATATCAGAAATGACTATGAGGGGTTATATATTTAGCGAGATACTATAGTACTTGGACATTGTAGTGTTTATAATCCCTAGTGTGTAAGATGGATTAGTCCTCTTGGGTAACCACTTTATAGAGTCTGGTGTGACTCAGTAGGGCTCCTGAACTTACAGGGTAAATATTAAATAAAATAAAGTAAAATCAGCAATAATAAAAAGTTTATTTCCTTTTTTTGCTCAAAGTATTTTAAAAAAACGCTAAAAATTTATTATAAATTGTATCTTTACTTACGCACTGGTTCAATTTAGATGATTTGAAAAAAAATCCTACCTTACCTTTAAAATATTCATGTGTAGCAAGTACTGGTCGATGTATGCGGACGACGTTACAATCTCTCACTGAGAGATCACAACACCAAAAAGAATCAGATAGGAACTGTTTAAGGAAGAAATAGAATAACTGTCCATTAAAATCAATAATCTAAACTGGAAAATCCTGCTATTTTTTGAAAACCCAAGAAATAGTAGGAGTCCTGGATCCAATTTTATGAAGAGGTTCTAAGGTCAGAGCAACAGTATTTGCTTAAATGCCATCAATTCAGGAAGAGTGGGTATTCTACATCTCACCCAGGCGGAGGGACAGAGGCAAAATGAGAAAAAAAGAGAAAACACAAAAGAAGAACTAAACCTCAATTTTCATCGAAAACTTCAGTAGTCTACCACCAACCACTGGCCAAGTAAAACTGTAATATTTTTTATTATTCTATGTGAACTCATTCAAAATCAATAGTTTATATTAATTTTCTAACAATACTTATCTTTAAACTAAACCCCACATATAATCATCTCATTTTGTATAACCCATTTAACAGCGTTTTTTTTTTTTTTTTTTGTTTGGTTTTTTCTTCGTGCTTAATTTCAATTTCAAATCCATCGTAAATTCAGTTCACCAATCAGTTTAACCAGAAAATTATAATTTATTCGGATAATATTCCCCAATATTGTATTACAATAAACCTTGGGAATATCTAAATTAAACACGATTAGGAGCCTTTTTTTCTTGCCTATTTAAAATAATTTTCTTTATAAACCATTTCGTAGGGTCCACTTATACTAAAAGTATTAGCCCAAGTATTCAAAAGGATTCAAAGGAAGTGTCTAGCATTAGGTTGAAGATATTAAACCCTGTTCATTTCGTGAAATACTATAATAATATTCCAGTAATTATATAAAAATTTTCTTAAAAAATTATACTTATTTGGTTATACAGTGCTGTATTCATAAAATCAAGCCCTTGATACGGAATCAATGCAAAGAAAAATCGATGAAGATGTGTGCTGAGAAGGAGCGAGGAGGCAAGAATTGGCTTGGCCCAGAGCCAGCAACAGGACTTCTTCATTACCACGGTCAAAGGACCTCCTGGAGGAGCCAAGTTCCTAAGCCCTCCAGCTGCCTCCATGGCCCATTATCCAGGACATCTCTCCTCTATATTATCTCTTATTATCTTGTTACTAATGACATTTTAACTGCTGAATATAGCTCCTACATTTAAAAAAATACTAAAATGTATAAGCTATGATGACGTTCTGGACTTTATTTTACAATGTAGACTTAGGATTACGTAAAGAGAGAAAACTCTATATAACGGACACCGTTGGGAAAGATAATTAGATGTTTTAAGTTTTAATTTATATAGAGATTTACGTTATAAAAGTGTATACAATATGGGTATTCATGATCATTAGTTTAACATGTTAAATGGAAAAACTCATGTTAAATGGAGGAATATTTTCTTCTTTTTCCAAGTTAAAACGATTTAACATATAATATGGTTGAGAGTCTGTTACTAGGTTTGCTAAATGAAGAATGATGTCACACAACAGACCAGCTGAGTTCGTCACCATTTTGTTTGTTGTCTTGTTAGATTAATTGCTTGTAGTTTGTGTTTTGATTGTGTTAGTAATAAAGTTTTAACAAATAGTGACTGTGATTGAATGATTTTAATTTTGGTTTTAATGTGAATATTGACTAATTAGAAATTGTTGTTTTGACCTGGGCAGTATAGCCTCGATGGAGTTAGAGTTTTTAAATCATATAATTCCAAAATTGTATTAAGATTGTCCCTGAGGATGGCCGGATTGAATGAATGTGCCTTGATCAAATGTGCGTAAATGTTTATATCTAGTCTCACCAGATGAAAGCTGAGAGTTCTAGAAGCAGGCAGAATATTGGGGGGGGCTGTGTGAGAGTAGCTTGTCCAAAAGTCCAAAAGTGGAGTCAGCGAAGCTGCGGGGGAAAACTAAAACTGCAAAACAAAGCCGTCATTGCTACCAATCGGGGATCTCCTCTCCTTTCCGATCAAAAGATCGCACCGCTTTTGTTTACAATCACATATTTTCTTTTAGTAAAAGAAATATCTTATAGTTAAAATAAATCGATTTCATAAACTGATTAAACTAATAAAATTATAACATTTTTATTCAATGTTCAACATTATTATAATTCATAACCAAATAAACGCTCCAAATTCTGGCCGAAACGTTAGCAATAATAAATTAGTTTTTTTTTTTTTTTTAAATAAATAATACTTTTTATTGATAGATATTCCAATCTTTCACACAGTTGTGGGCAATACGTAATAGTGATGAATGATCTCATACATACTACATTAAAATAAAATAAATAAATGAAAAAAAAAACAAAAAAAAAATTAAAATATATACAAACAAATGAATTAACAAAATGGACATAATCAAACTATCTGTATGAAAAATAAATAAATAAAATAATATAGCCTCTAGACACATTTACACTCCAATATACAATATTTACACAATCGACCTGAGGATCCCTGAGCCCACTCTATCCCCCTTTATAAGTTTTAACATATTTTTGTTCTTTTCTGACTACACCATCTTCTCCTCATGTATAAACATATTTTATTATTTTACAAAATTGTAGTGGTAGTTACTTCACCTCATGCGAGCCACACTGACACGGTAACAAGGTACCCGAATGGAGAGGCCCTTATAAGGGTGAGATATTGTTCGCTCAGTAACGATACATCACAACCTAATCAGCTATGATCGATCTAGGGCAACTTAATTGGGAAAAATGGCTACGTTTTGTGAATAATCTTTCAGGAATCCATCATCCACCCTCTTCCCTTTCACATCTGCTAACACTAACTTACAACTTGTTAAAAAATATTCTTATAACTTGTATAATATTTGAAGGATCCAAAACGATATTGGTTTACAAAAATAATCTATTAAAACAAAAATACATTAAAAAATTAAAA
>NW_027108815.1:184986-194056 GCF_000696795.3 Halyomorpha halys | reverse complement strand
ACTTGTGGGTTGAATCGTGAGTGACGAAAGAGGAAGCGGTGGACATGTAGAAAAGAGTATAAACAGATTTAACGATTTAAACCAAGTAACAGACTCTCAGCCATGTTAAATGTTATTTCGTTTTACCACGGCAAAATAAGGCAAATTTTTTCGATTTAACACGAGTTTTTCCATTTAACACGCTTTGACATAGATCATGAATACCCCTAATAAAGTATCGAAACCCAGTAAAATGTTCATTATTATGACTTTTATCATTTTTATTTTTATCTTATTTTTAAAATTAATAGTTTCTTGATTTATTGTTTATTTATATAATTTTTCAATTATTCTGAATTTTATTGTTTGTAATAGTGTGTGAACAATGTTTAAATATGTGGACTGCTTCTTGTTTTGAGTTATGCACTTTGTCATGAATTGTTTACAAAATTAACTAACTCTGATGTATTCCGCCAGGTATGAATGAGGCTTTCATTTTTTCAAGATTTATTTTGTATAACATATTTTTGTCATGGTTTTAATGTGGTAATGTTGTAAACAACAAAAACTATAAAATGCTTAAATAAAAAAAATCTGATTTTACAAACTACCCTACGTACGTCTCCAAGTTAAGGTAATTGCTATTTTAGTGATTTTCTGAAAAAATAAATAAACTAGTAATTATACATATTTTTCACTAAAGTAGTCAAACATTGGGGTGAAATAACTTTGTTTTTTTTTTAGTCTTGCTCTTGTGACAAGTAACTTTTTCGATAAAGTCGACTGAAAATACCAGTTTATAAAATCGATTTTTTCCAAAATGGCTCTTATGATTTTGATTTAAAATCAGCATTTCAATGTAAAATTAAACGATCTTTAATATCAGTAAGGTTTTATCCTCTTTGAAATTGTCTGATAGGGCTTAAATGACGATTTCTTAAAAAAATCTTCGAAATCTTTTTCTAAAGAATTTACCATTATTTTGTTTATTTAAAAAATAGAGTAAAAAGTTATCATTGTTAGCAATAATAAAGAATATATAAATTCAAAATATCTAAGAATTTATTGAAAAAGAAAATATATATAAATCCGATTTGAATGGGGAATGCCTAGACTGCATGCCTTGCGCTATATTTAGTTCAAACTGTTGTATTCTTGGCATGAACAAAATTATTTTTGTTATTCCAACCTGAGGATAACCTAAAATACGAATTTTATTGCAACAGAAAAATAAAATTTTTGTGCATAATTTTTAGCTTCTTTGTATTTAGTTAAAATTTATAAATTTGGGCTAGTAATTATACATAGTTTTCATTAAAGTAATAAAAAATTGGGGTGTAATAACTGCCTTTTTTCATCTATTGGGCCCCCCTTAAATATGTATATTTAGACCCCCCCTGGTTATTTAGACTCAGGGGGTCATATTTCTTTATTTACCTATATATGCTATATATCTAAATCTTTAAATTCTATATATTTATATATCTCGGTCCATCCTCTGCACCGCCTTGTATGGTATTGATACATGTGTGCTCGCTGTTAATAATAATTCTGTAATTGCACCCCAAACTATCCAATCTTATATCACAACCCTCGAAGAATGCTGTCGTAATTGGAAGATTAAAACAAATCCCTTCAAATTACCTTTACCCTTCGTGATAAACCTACCGACTGCCCTACAGTATACTTTAATAACTTTGCTCTTACCCCTCTAGAACATTGGGCTGCAACTGGACAAACGGTCTAAACTTCCAATCCATTACAAAAGACTGCTCTACATGACTGTAATAAGGCCTGTCTGGACATATGGAGTTGAGCTTTGGGGGTTCACTAAACCTTTGAATTCCTCTCGTACCCAATCCTTACAATCCAAAATCCTTTCCTTAATCTGTCACTAATAAAACCATCCATAAAGACCTTAATGTTCCATATGTAACCGATCTAGCCCGAACTAGATATCATTACTTCCATAATAAACTCGCTATCAACCAAACCCTCTAGTTTCTAACCTTGCTTGCTCTTTAATTCCTGGAAATCCTCCGAGGCGCCTGAAAAGAAGATGGCAACGAGACCAGTTAATGTAAAATCGTCATTAGAGTACTACTAATGGGTTTTTTCTCTACACGCCTGTATTACTCAATTACGAACTTACATCAAATTTACTGGAGGTGTCATTATATAAAGTTATAATTTTCAATAAAGATGTAAAAAAAAAAATATCCATATCTATATATTCTATATACTGGTAAGTGAAAATGAAGAATCTACTCTATTTCCAATTCTCAACCAGAAATATTATCTATTTAGTGAACACAAAGCGGAAGTACTTTTCGTTCCGGAAGATGCAGTGTTACCAATATACATACAGAGACAATATATCTTCAACTATATCCTAAACTATCTCCTCACATTCATCATACCTTTCATATCCTATTTTATTCTTTTGTGCTTATTCTCTCTGTTCTCTACCTTTTTCTTTTTCGCAATGTAATCTCTTTCTTTATGTTTCCTCTTTCCTCCTTTGCTCGGAAATAGCAATATCTAAAGCCCGCCTCCGCTCACCAACTTGCAAAAGTTTGGTCTCAATTTCTCGGAACAGGCTGGGCCTTAAAAGCAAAGTTTCGGTTATATAATGTTCGCTGTATTGATGTTAAATATTCCCACCCTCTGATCCGGGATATTTGGTTTGAAGAAAATAACACTTTAATAAAAACGTTAGCAATGTTATTACACATATAGTACATTAGATTAATGCTAATTAATTATATATGTTAATTGAATAATAAATGTGAAGAGATATGGGGTCAGTAGACACAAACACAACTAAGCCCAACTTATTTCATTTATGTCGACGTTTCGATCAGAATTTTAAACCTTCATCAGGTAAAAAAAAAAACGAGAAAAAAAACTATAGATAAAGAATAATAGACTAAACTATAGACAGAAAAATTATAACAAGAAAATTAAAAATATTACAAATAATATTATAATGAAAGAAGGTTGATTGAATCTTTTGGAAGAAGAAGTTGATAGTATGAAGCAGATTGTAGAAATATAGTCCGGGTAGTGGTTAATAAAGATATCAAAATTGTAAAAGAAAAATATTTATTGTTGACCGACGTTTCGCCCAAATTTTCAGGGCTAATGAAAACCAGATACAAACATTGTGAGAATTGACAGAACAATATATACTACTCTACATTATGTACTATACAATTGGGGTATACATGATGATGTGTTAAATGTAAAATGTATAAGAGCTCCTAGCGGATTTTTTGAGGAACTTGTTTTATAAACTTCCCTTCCAAAACTTCATGCTATTATTCACTTTTAAGTTTTCACCAAATCAATTTATGTTAAATTTAGACATGTCTAAATTGAGTGAAAAGTGGATGTTGTGTAAAAATTTGGCTATTAAGTGCCTTGTTGATCTTCTAACTCGTGAGGAAGAGAATCAAGATGAGCTAATTGGTGGCTATCATTACATTATTATTATCTATTGCTTTATTAGTTATAAAAACATCCAAAACAATATTAACCCAATTAAAACAAAAACTACGAGCAAGTAACCTAACAAGATAACAAACAAAATGGTGACGAACTGAGCTGTTCTGTTGCGCGACGTCATTCTCCATTTAACAGACCAAGTAACAGACTCTCAACTATGTTATATGTTACATCGTTTTATCATGGTAAAAGAAGGAAATATTTCTCCATTTAACATACTAAACTAAAAATCATGTATACACCTAATATTTTTGCACCCACCTCTTTACCATATCTACAACTATTTCTAACGAGTATTTTTCTTTAATTTATTACTTTAGTTCTGTATTAATAATTCTATCACACCTGACTGTATCTTTTAGTAACTAGTTTCTAGTCCCCTTATATGTATTCTTGCTTAAATTATTATTATTATTTATTGTAAATATTAAAAAAAAAAATACATATCCTTGCAATTTTTGTACCTTGTTTTCATTTAGCTCTGACAATGCCCTGTTTTTGCCCTACTATTTTACTATCTTTACTAACTACCACCCGGACTATCTTCCAACAATTTAATTTACTTTGTTCATTTTTATATAGATTTTAAATCATATCAAGTAAACCATAGTTTACTTTTATATCATGCTATCCATTCTCTTAATTTGTAGAAATATTTTAATTGTTATCATCTTTAGCCCTGATGAAGCCCTGCAAAGTGGAGCGAAACGTTAGCATACAATAAATAGTTTAATTATTATTTGTTTTTTGTTTTTTTACCGCATTTGGATCATCTTCTTTTATAAATAATGCTACTAGGAAACATATTTTTTATGGAAAATCAAACAGTCCTTTGTATAAATAACGAGAAAATGAAACTAACTTAACGAAAATATATCGAAGATATGTGAATTAAAATATATGTGTAAAATTAACAAAATTATAAGTGATAATTAAAATTACTTACTTGAATTTACATAATAATTTAATACTTTAAATTACATAAGTCAATAGGGGGTTAGTAGTTTAACAACAATTATGAGATTATGGGTAGTGATGAGAAAAAGCAAATAACATATGTAAGGAACAGTGAGACGAAAATAAAGAAGGAAATTTAAAGTATTAAAAGATTTGTTCAATAGATAATTTATATTTTCTCATTAATCTTTTGGCTGAGTTTAGGTCGTCATTATATGACGATTGTTATGGCATTATTTATATCTACTGTCGTGACAGCTTTGTCCTACTAAATATACAGTAAAGCAGCTATCATAAAAACGATTTTCAGCATATTGTCAAATTTTCGTGACAGTACGGTCTCACTAGTTATAACGTGACAGATGAAAGTAGATGTTATCGGCTAATGTCATGTTAAAATTCGTTTAACTTGATTCCTTACAGCCACGACAGCAACTGTAGCAGTAACTCCCAGGCTGACATTGTTTATATTACGTATAAAATGTGATGTGATAGTTAATTATTTTAAATAAACAATATTAATGATGAATTAAAAAAAAAAGTAATAAACCCAATAATACTAGAGCCGGGGAAAAAAAGGCAGTTCTCTCACCCCAATTTTTTATTACTCTAATGAAAACTAGGTATAATTAATAGTCAAAATTGATGAGTCTGCCAAGTATAGGTAGAGGGAATAAAAAATGGCGGCTGTTTTAAAACCCTAAAAAAACATTAATTTTTCATTCGGAGCTCTATTTCTTAAAAACTTCCCAAACCACTAGAAAATTATTATTATAATTATTAAAACATTATTTAAAGAAGAGTAAATTTTCTGAAATATTAGTCCTAAAAGAGCTATTTACATCCAATAGTTCTCGAGATATAGCTTTTTAAAAAACAGGATGAAAGATTAGTAGTTAGTGAATTTATTTTGTGGAATCTATATTTCAGGAAGTATAAGACGTACATATGTCTATTAGCACTCAAACTAAAGCTAGTTAAATGGACTATAAAGTTATTGGTAGCGTTTATCTTCTTAGGGGTAGTATTTTTTATAGTTCTTGACAAATATAATTCGCAAAGTGTTAATTTTTAGTTGATCTGTTAAAAGTTTTAATTTTTGAAAAAATATCTCTCTAATGTCCTCGGATGTACGCACACCTGCCAGCACTCAAAGTTGATTTAAGTTACTATAAAGTAGTTTATATCACGTATCTTCGTAAGTGTAGCAACTTTTATAATATTTCGCATATGAATATAACTTTTGCACATAAACTTTTGTCAGAACTATAATGAATCAATTTATTTGATATATCATAAAATCTCCTACGAGATAAAGGTCATAAACTACTTTATGGTCAATTAAACTAGCTTTGATTTGAGTAATGATAAACATCTGGACGTCGAATGGGTTTTGAGATATATAATTCTCAATACAAATTCACTAAGAACTGATATTTCAGTACATTATTTTACGAAATGTTGCTTTTTAAAAAGCTATATCTCGGGACCAATTAAACGTAAATAGCTCAATTACTATATATTTTAGCAAATTTACTCTACTTTAAATAATGTTCTCTTATGTTTTCTAGTGTTGTAGGTAGTTTTAAAGATACAACCGATCACGAATAAAAAATTATTTTATTTTTAACACAAACGGTCTAAACTTCCAACACATTACAAAAGACTGATCTACATGACTGTAATAAGGCCAATCTGGACATATGGAGTTGAGCGTTCGGGGCTCCACTAAACCTTCGAATTCCTCTCGTATTCAATCCTTACAATCCAAAATCCTTCCTAAAATTCTCAATGATCCTTACTTTGTCACAAATAAAATCATACATAAAGACCTTAATGTTCCCTATGTAACCGATCTAACCCGAACCAGATATCGCTCCTTCCATTATAAACTCTCTATCCACTCAAGCCCCCTAGTTTCTAATCTTGCATCCTCTTCCATTCCTGACAATCCTCCGAGGCGCCTGAAAAGAAGATGGCCACGAGACCAACTAATGTAAAATGTCATTAGAGTGCTACCAATGGGTAATTTCTCTACACTCCAATTTAACTTAGATCAGATTTACTAAATGTATTATAATGTACAGTTGTAAATAGAAATAAATAAATATTAAAAAAAAAAAAAAAATTAAGGTTTTGAAACAGCCGCCATTTTTAATTCCCCTTACCTATACTTGCCAGACTAATTAAAAACTAAAGTTTTCTTAAAATAATCAGTAATTGTGGTGGAATAACTGACTTTTTCCTTCTCTTGGGCACTTGTACAATTACTATATTTTCCATATATAAGTAAGTGAATGTAAAAATGGAGAATTTTAGGAATTCGAAATTCCAGCTATTATGAATGGACTGTGTATAATTATAAGCTCATAATTAAGATTATCGTTCTCTGAATTAAAGAAAGAGACAGGGCAATATATAGAAGATGAATTACAAAAGCTTACTCTGAGAAAAGTTCATTAATTTTCATGAGTCTATTCTTCTTTAGAAATGGTTTCCTTATTGTCTCAACTAATGGACGAAAATTTTTTTAAATAATTTCTTCCTTTTGTAAAAGTGTCGTGTCCTGACTAATAATTGAGGTTTTAAAAGAATAAGGATATTTTTTGCTGATCATTATTTTGCAGAAATGATCATATCAGATTCGTTGTTATTTTTTCAATTATCACGTTATTATAAATATTTAAAAAAATTATTTAATAATTTCAATTGTAAAATTAACATAAAAAATTCAGATCAGGTTACATTTACAATTCTACGTTTGGACTGTCCTCAACACTTAACAATATATTTTTTACAATAATGAGGTGAATATAACTTCTAATTATAATACATTATTATTTTATATTTTGTTCTTGTACAATGTTTTTAGGGATTTATCCCATACTCATGTAATATTTTTATCCTAAAATTGTTACAAATAATTTAATATTTTGAACAATATATTTCTATAATATAGGTATACAATTGAATATCTTGTAATCTATATTTACTTAATCATTTGTCAATTTTCTAAATTTCTATTGTAAAATTTTGTCATTTATATACATATAGTTTAAAAATTTTTTACTACCAAATTATTTAAAGGTTTATTCTTAATTTAAAACAAATTTGATCCTTTTTTTTCTCTCAACCTTTATTCTTTACAATTTTTCCAACGTTTCGACCCTCAGGCCACTCTCAAGGATACCTTCATTTTGATGTCATTTCCTTTTTCAAATCTTAAAAATGCAGGCTAATTGCCTTTGTCGCATATAACCTTTTCTAAAAAATTTTTTCTTAGATTTAAACTTTTAGAGACAAATCCCACCAGATCACCTTTACTCTCCGTCGTAAACCTCTGCCCTACTGTCCTTTCTAAATACACCACTACTCCCTATTGAACAGATTCGATACTTAGGACTCCATCTTGACAAGAGACTTACTTGGAATCCGCACACAAGACTGAAACGACAAGAAACTGCTCGTAGATTCCGATTGGTACAACACTTACTTGACAAAAGCTCTAAACTTCCCATTCACTACAAAAAATTAGTGTACACTACGATAATCAAACCAATTTGGACATATGGAATTGAGATCTGGGGCTCCACCAAACCATCAAATTCTTCCCGCATCCAATTGTTACAATCCAAAATCCTATGTAAAATCCTTGATGCTCCTTATTACGTAACAAATAAGCTCATTCACAAAGACCTTAACATCCCATTCGTTGCAGATTTGATCCAAAACAGATATGCGTCTTTTCATTCCAAACTCCTTAACCATCCTAACCCATTAATTCTTAATCTTTCATCCTTAACGATCCCTGATAATCCTCCGAGGCGTCTGACAAGATGGCCACGGGACCTTCTAATTTAAATTAATGTTTGAAGTACCACCAATGGGTGGTTCCTTCCCAAGATTTTCAAGTGTATATGAAACATACTACTTATTTACCTATTGTATTATTTTGTACAGTTGTAAATTACATTAAATAAATAATTTTAAAAAAATGTATGGATTAACAAAAATAACATAACATATGACAAATTCAGGCCAATTTTTACCAGCAATTCCAAATAACTTATCCACACGCTTGTGGATGTGCAAATTTGCCTTTGTTTGGCAAACGTGTAGAAGCACTTAGAAATCTTATACGTTTCGGCGTGTATTATTTAATTTGGCTCCATCTGTTGGATATTTAATGCGAGGAGTGAACCTTTACTTTTAGATTTGATGATCACAATAAATTATACCCATTGTATAACCTTGAAAGTAATGATGAGAATATTTAAGAGAAGATCGTCGGGGGAGGAGGGGATGAGGTCAGCAGAAAATACACAAAATTATTTGTTTGTGCCAACGTTTCGACCTGATTTTCAGGTCTTCATCAGGGAGTTATAGGCAGAGACTCCTGTTAAACTGGAGATTTCTTTAAGCATTTTAGCAAGAATCTCTGCCTATAACTCCCTGATGAAGACCTGAAAAGACCTGACCGCACCTCCTCCCCCCGATCATCTCCTCCTCATTATTGTAGTTACTACCATTCTTTTCAAATTTAGAATATATTTTAATGTAGAAACATTGGAAGAGTTTAAGCTAATTGAATGGTAAAATCTTGAGCAGTCCAGTTTTTTTAAAATTA
>NW_027108815.1:156405-184596 GCF_000696795.3 Halyomorpha halys | reverse complement strand
AAGTGAACATTGAGAAATTTTAAGTAATCAGTTTTAGAGAGAACGGTAAACACGTTAAAAAGAGTCATTGAACTGTATAATATATAATAAAAAAATAAAAACATTGATTGAAGTTTGGGAAGAGAGTAAACGTTAGCAGCTTGCTCTAGTTTGCTATTGATTCAGCGCTTCTGCGAAAAGTGAATTATCCTTCTCAGAAAGTTCAAAATTGTTTACTAAGGATAATAACTCCTTCATCTAACGTCCTGCCAATATTTTGTCGAGCATGTATCGACCTAGCAATAAATATCAACCCTCCTTCTTGTATGCCTAAGCAACCTTAAAGAGGTAAATCACGTTTTGTAAGATAGGCCTGTATGCTTTTTTTTAACTAACAATTTTTTTTTCTTTAAATTTTAGAACTCCCAGCTTTGGCTACAATTTGTATCCCACTTTCATCATAAAATTTTCATTTTCCAAAAAACTTATAATTTCATACCAAACTGATTAAAATATTTTTTCTCCAACCTCCTAATTTAATTTATTAAACAAATAGAATACATTGCTCTACATATATACAGTGACCGAAGAAAATATTTCCACACCATGTCCTTTCTTTATATAATGAATTTAAATAATAATAAAATAGTTTGATGTTCCTAGTTAAAAAGTACAATTAAAACCGTATAAATTCAATTAAAAATATTTATCATAATCAAAATTTACATAACATAATATAAACCCAAAGGAAAAAGTATTTGCACTCTATGTTTGTTTACTTGCTCTTGTTTGAAGATTACTCCTATTATTTTCTATCAGTATTATAATATATTTCAATCTATTGAGTTCGTTTTAATTTAACGGATCCCAATGCCAAAAACAAGTGAATTAAGTGGCGCTATTCGCGAAAAAATTATTTTATTTCGAAATCAAACAAAATCGTATCGCGAAATAGCGGATTTGTAAGGTATTAATTTTCCTATGGTCAGATATGTATATATAGTATATATGTATATATGTATATATAGTTAATAGATTAGAAAGAAAGAAGCACAACTGCTAATAATCGGCACAAAAACAAAAAAAAAATCAAAATTGAGGCGATAAAAATCAAGGAGTTAGTGCAGGTGTCCTAGCTAATATGGTCGAATCGACTTCGAGGGACTTTTTGTGCACTACAACAATTAGAAATGATTTAAATTCTGAAGGAATTTATGGCAGGGTCCTGAGAAAGAAACTCCACATTAGTGAAACCAATTGCAAAAACAGGCTCTAATTTGCTAGGGGTTACATCAACAAGCCCATAAGTTTTTGGGAAAATGTGTTATTCTCTGATGAGAGTAAATTTAATTTTTTTGAATCTAACGGCACAAAGACGATATGCCGAAGGTAAAGTGAAGAATTCAGGAAGAAAATATCTGGGATGTTGGAAAATAGGTGGGTGTGTAATGGTTAGGAGATGCTTGGCATATAATGGTGTAGGAAACCTCGTGCCTATTGAGGGGATTTTAATTGCAGAAGGTTATAGTACAAGAGCCGGGAAGAAAAAAAAATTATTACTTTATTGAAAACTATGTATAATTACTAGTCAAAACTGATGAGTCTGCCATGTATAGGTAGGGGGATTAAAAATGGCGGCTGTTTTAAAACCTAAAGAAAACATTGATTTTTCATTTGGAGCTCTATATTTTAAAAACGACCTACAACACTAGAAGATCTAAGAGAACATAATTTATGAAAGAGTAAATTTGCTGAAATATTAGCCCTAAAAGAGCTATTTACATCCAATAGTTCTTGAGATATAGCTTTTTAAAAAGCAAAATTTCATAAAAATCTACTGAAAGATTAGTAGTTAGTTAATTTATTTTGAGAAATCTATATCTCACTATGTGAAGTACAGATGTCTATTAGCACTCAAATTAAAGCTAGGTTAATGGACTATAAAGAAGTATATGACCTTTACCTTTGTAGGAATGGTAGTTTTTATGATATTTGCTAAAATAAATTGATTTATAGTTGTTGGGACAATAAATTTGATTTATAAAAAACTTTATTTCAGAAACAATTGCACGTACTGATGTCTGTCAGCACTCAAATTAAAGCTAGTTAAATTTATTACAAAATAGTTAATTATATTTATCTTTGTAGGAGTAGTAGTTTTTATGATATTTGACAAAATAAACTCACAAAATGTTAATTTCTAGTTGTTTGTATAAAATGTTTGATTTTTGAAAAAATATAACGAAAGATCTATAGGACGCAGATATGTCTGCCAACACTCAAAATAAAGGAAATTTAACTTACTATAAAGTAGGGTATGACACTTATCTTCGTAGGGATAGTAGTTTCTATGATATTAACATATGAATATAAATTTAGCAAATGAAAATTTGTCCGAACAACTATAAATCAATTTATTTCAGAAAATTTCATGTAAACTATTACTTCTACGAAGATAAACATCATAAACTACATTATAGCTCATAAATTAGCTTTCATTTGAGTGATAATAGACATCTGTACGTCAAATGGTTTTTGAGATATATATTCACTAATTAATAATTCTATTAGGGCTCATATTTTAGCAAATTTACTCTTCTTTAAATGACGTTCTCTTAGGTTTTCTTGTGTTGTTCCTACTTTTTAAGATATAGAGCTCCGAATAAAAATTTTTATTGCTATAAAACAGCCGTCATATTTTATTCCCCCTACCTATACTTGGCAGACTCATAAATTGTGACTAGTAATTATACATAGTTCTCATTAAAGTAATCAAAAATTGGGGTGAGATAACTGCCTTTTTTATCCTATTGGGCTCTTTTACTATTATGTCAAGATTTTGCACTATAATCTGCTAGCCTGTCCAGCCAAATTAAGAATTCAGGTTCGGTATACTTTTAAGCATAATAATGATCCTAAACATACAGCAAATAAAATTAATAATTGGTTAATATTTAACATTCGCCAACAACTTCCTATTCCTCCACAGTCTTATGACTTAAATATAATAAAAAAATTGTGGTATATTTTAGATAAAAATGTTCGAAAGCACTAAATAACCGGATGACACAACCTCAAAGACCTCATCTCCAAGGAACAGCAAGAATAGGAAAAAATTAACATGGATTTAATTAAAAACCTCGTTCACTCAATGTTAGGACGTTTATAAGCGGTAATAGAAGCCAACGGACGTAAAAAAAATATTAAATTAAAAAAAGATAATAATAAAACGCAAGGTGTGCAACTACTTTTTTCTGTAATTTTTGTAAGTTTGATGTTTTTTTTTTTTTTGTTTTTTTTATATTTATAGTTATTAATTTATAAATATAATTTTTATTTTTGAAGTATTAGGGTTTTCTTATTGCATAAATTCATAATTAAAAAAAAAAAGTGTAAAAATACTTTCTTCGGTCACTGTACATACTTAAGGACTCTAAATATGTATGTATATATGTAGATCTATATATTGTATTTTTTTTATTAAATTGAAGTGGAATTTAGGAAAAAAATATTTTAATTTGTTTGGTTTGAAATTATAAGTTTTACGGAAAATAAAAAGTTGATGCAAATGGTCACCTAGGCTGGTAGTCCTCTTAAGTTAGAATAAAATAATTTTTATTAATTAAAAAACTGTCTTTTTGTCCTCCACACCTATTGTAGTTAAAATAAAATGTTTTATTATTTTTAATTAGATGAATTATTATAGTTTTAACACGAGAAAATAGAGAACAACAATTTATTACAGATTTTGTGTTGTTTAACTGCTATTGGTTATTTTTCGCGAAATCACGAATTTTCATCATTTGGCTATTGGTGATTGTTTGCGAAATAATGAATTTTCATCCTTTTGCTATTGCTGGTTATTTGAGAAATAAGGAATTTTGGTCATAGAGACTATAATATAGAAGTTTCACTATAGTTTTAAAAACATATACTTCTTCAAATGTTATCTCTCGATTATATAAAAAGGTTTTTAGTGATCACTGTGTATATAATATATTATATAACATATATAATTATATAACACATTAAAATGCTAAGATAAGTCGTATAGTGAAGGATATGTCAAAGCAATGGCACTATCAGGCCTGGTGTGACAGTAGCAATTATCTGTTGGGATACATAACGAGAAAAATATAACTTTTTTTTTTAAATACTTTTATTTTAAATTAATTTCAATTAAGATTCCATCACATACCATTCAATTGGATATTTCAATACGGACTGAATGCGAACATGGAAGGGATCTGAATGCAAGCTGGCGTACGGGAGATAAATAGAATATGATAGGTACTATAGGTGTGCCGCAGGGAGCACTATTGTAGTCACGTCTGTTCCATACATATCTCCGGGTGCACCTGTCTGTGTCTAATTGTCTTAAACATTCTCTCTTCTCCGACAGGTAGATCTCGCTTTGAAATAATTTCGTAATTGCCAACCGTCTGCTCCAGTTATGTTCGTGTTGTTCCGATAAAACATCTTCTGAAACATATGATTGTGTTCGAGTATATCGAAAGGTTAGACGAGCAGTAAGAATAGCTATAAATTAGAACTGTCATTACTTTTGTTAACAAAATGAGAAAAAATATTAAACTAACTTTATTATTCAGTATTGCCTAGTTTACAGTTTTGATAACGGCCTGGTATGAATTCCAATATTTTCAGCAAGATCGACTCTTTGTTGATTGGTAAATTTCAATAACTTATATTGGGATGAATATAATATAAACTTATAATCGAATATATCTAGAGAGAGAGAGAGAAATACTTTATTCATCTATGCTGCCTAAATACATCAGGTTGCAATATCACACAGAATACTTATCAATCCGTAATCGGATATATATATAAATTACATATAATTACAATTTTTTTCCCCACAGGTTTTCTTTTACAATCAATTTCGGTCTATACACCAAATAAAAATATTTCAATTCATTCCTTTTTTCTTTCCCACTTCTGCTCCTCCAATTTCACCACTTCATAATTTTTTAATTCACCCGATCAACAAATTCGCTCTCCGGAATTCACCCTCCTAGATCTTCTTCAGTGACCCGCTAAACAAATTCAATATTAGACGGCAATGTGAGATCAGACCATCATTTATAGTCACAGCAGTACATAAGTTTACCAAAAATAAACAAATAGATACATTTTACGAGAATAAGACTAACACAGATTCAAAGGAAAATATATTTTTTATTGGAAGAAGATAGTTGACCGTATGAAGAGGATTATAGGAAGACAGTGGTTGGGTGGCGGACAATAAAGGTATCAAAATAGTAACATAAAACTATTTATTGTTGAACAACGTTTCGTCCAACTTTCGTCATCAGGGCTGTCAGAATGAAACCGTCGAAACTATCAGATAGAAGCGACCTTTTGTCATCTCTCTTTCTATCTGATAGCCCTAATGAGGCCCTGCAAAGTGGGACGAATTATTGTTGTTCAACAATAAATAGTTTTTTGTTACTATTTTGATATCTTTCTTGACAGCTACCCGGACTATCATCCCACATTAAATTTATTGTAAGTTTAAATACATAATATTCGTATAGGAGGTTACTACTTGAAAAAAATATAATAATATAAAAACCTACTTTATTTATTTTTTTTATATGATACTGTGATAATTGATTGTTAAGAACCACCGGAGCCCCTGAATTACGCTTATTTGGAAGTTATTTTATTTTATGGGCTTTATAACAGGGGAAATTATCTATAGAGTACCACCATATTCTAACCATGGTGAGGAAGAGGGTGGCCTAAGTTTTCTTTTCGTGGGACCGCTACAGAAATAAAAGTCGACCTCTTGGGGAGAATTAGAATCGGCGCTGCTGCTGTCACGATCCAGTAAAATTTGGTGCCCTAACTCGCTCGGCTAAAGACGACCCTTTTCCTCTCGTGTCCAAAACTTACAACAATAATCCTTCGTAAAATCCTAAATGCTGCTTATTTTATCAGGGTTAAAAACGTTTATAAAGATCTTATTGTTTCCTATGTAACCAATCAACCCCGAACCAGATATACATCCGTCCATAATTAACTCTCTAACCACCCAATCCCACCAGTTTTATCTTTTCTTCCTCTTATATTCTTTATAATCCTTCTAGGCACCTGCAAAGAATATGACTTCTTTTTCATCCTCCTTAAGTGTCTTTAAGCGTGGAGGAGCTTCTAACCTCTTGGTCCACACATCTCCGTCCATAGCAAGCATCTTCATCTAAGCCAGCATTTTTCCTCTTTCCAGACCTAGTCGTTGGATATGTTCCATATAGTTCCTTCTAGGTCTGCATCGTGGTCTCCTACCAGTCGGCCTCGCCTCCATACATTTTCTTGGCACTCTGCCTTACCTCATTCTACAAACGTGTCCATTCCATCGGGGCTGTTGTTATTCAATCATTAATTTTACTTAAGGGATCTAAAGTTCTTTTCTTATCCTCCCACTCCTTGTCCTATCTCTCCTAGTTTTGCTCAATATTCTTTGAAAAAATCGCATTTCAGCAGCCATAATCCTGCTCAGTGCTTATCTTGGGTCACCCAACTTCCACTGCCATATAATAGTGTTCTCCTTCTTCTTATACTGGCACAATAGGCGTCAAGAAGCTGCCCTTGGCCTGCTCAACGGCCTCCAACCATCTTTCTCTATCTTCTGTAAGGGTAACTGGGATCCTAAGTTGTCGCAGATCCCGCCTCACAGCATCCCTTCATCGGCCCTTCGGCCTACCACGTTGCCGCACACCATCCGGAACGTAACTGTACAGTTTATGTGCCACTCTTTCCTCGCTCATCCTCATCACATGGCCAAGTCATTTAAGGCTTTGTATCCTTATGTACGAAGAGATGCTACATTCCTCAGAGAACCCAAAAAGTTCAACATTTTCCTTCTTCGCCAATTACTATTCTCGCACAAGGGCCCTAAGATTCTCCTCAGAATTACTCTTTGAAACCTGTCTAACAGGTTAATGCTTTTATTACTTAGTGTCCAAGTCTGCTTTTAATTAGCCTTACAATGGAGAAATAAGCTCTATTTCCAGCAGCAATTCTGCTTTTAACTTCTTCTTCTTCATCATGGTTCTCGTTGATAATAGAGCTAAGGTATGTAAAACTTCTTACCACTTCGAAATTATAGGGGCCCATTACAAGGCGACTCATCCTCTGGTCCAGAGGCTTCTTACCCAACAGCATAATCTTGGTTTTTTCCCCACTAATATGCAGGCCCATCATTTTCGCTTCGACATCCATCGCTTCGAAAGCAGTCCTAATGCTCTGCAGGGATGATGAAGACGTCGTCTGCATAGGCCAGAACTTGGGTCATCTTTGTGTATATTATTCCTTCCTGACTTATTCCTGCTCTATTTATGATTTTATAAACATATAATAGTGTTGAAAGATATAATACTTTAAAGAAATAGAGCTTGACATGTTTACTCCCTCTTTCCCACAACAGTATTGCATATCTGGTAGTAAATACTATTTGCTTGATGACCTCAAGACCTTTTAATATAACCTGACTTTCTCTCCTCTTGGCATTAGTCGAGACCAACAAGTACTAGTATACAAATGCTCCAATAAAATAATACTAATTAAAGCAAGCCGCGGATTAGGTAATATATGCGAGACGAGAACCAGAGATAAATGTTTAATATGAAAATCCCCGAGGATGCGACGCTGACAAACCTTATTAGAGTGGGATGGGGTATTAATGATGTTTCTGTGTTGTATTCGGTGTCGCCGAGCCGTCACTCGAGCGCCGAGCGATAATAAATTATTCAACAGAACCAATTATGCTTATTCATGAGCCAGTGACAGACGAGACTGGTGGGTTATTGATTTAGGTTGGGGGGGGGGGTGCTCGCAATTGGTCGCTGCCTCATCAATCCGATCCGATTAATTCCACTTTTTTTATACAAAATGTTGCGAGGAACTTGTTAAGCCGGTTTTGGATATAACAGTGTGGAAGTATCGTGTTATTTTGTAAGATTACTGAATCCTCTTGTAGAGTTGTTCCAAATTTTATTTTTATTATTTTTACTTGTTGGGTACCTAAAAACATTTCGACACTATATCGTTAAAGCGGTTGAAAGTATTGAAAAAAGTTTTATTTATTTTACTTATTGTTATTTACAACCGTATACAAATATATACAACAAGTTAATTTGCTACAGGTGACATAGTGACATGATACAAACATGTGGAGAATCTGCCCACTGATAGAACTCCAATAACATTTCTAGAGGAGATCTCGCGGCCATTTCTTTTCAGACACCTAGGAGGATTATTAAGTAATGAAGGAGAAGCCAGGTTAGAAACAAGTGGATTTGGGTGGTTGGGAAGTTGATCATGGAAGGAATGGTATCTGGTTCTGGCCAAATCGGAGAATTGTGACAAAGTAATGATTTGTGACAAGCATTAAGGATTTTACGAAGGATTTTGGAATGTAAGGATTAGATTGGGGAGGAATTTGATGATTTAGTGGAGCCCCAAAGCTCAACTGAGTATGTCCAGATAGGCCTTACTACAGTCATGTAGATCAGTCTTTTGTAATGGATTGGCAATTTAGACAGTTTCTCTGTGTCGGAATCGACGAGCAGTCTCCTGTCTTTTTAGTCTTGTATGAGGGTTCCATGTCAGTCGTTTGTCGAGATGTTCGAAGTAACGGATCTGTTCGACAGGAATAAGTGGGGTATTATTAAAAGATACTGTAGGGCAAGAGGTCATGGGTTTACGACGAAGGGTAAATGTGATTTGGTAAGATTTACTGAAATTAATTTAAATCCTCCAGTTTTGGCACCATTCTTCAAGGGTGGTGATGTGGGATTGGAGGGTTTGGGATATAATGTAAGGATCGTTGTTCACTGACAATAAACATGTGTCATCGGCATATGTGGTGAGGATAGTGTTAGGATGGGTTGAGATGTCAGCTGTGAAAACTGTATAAAGAATAGGACCAAGGATACTACCCTGAGGTACACCAGCAGACTGACGGAATATGGATGAATAAGCGCCGTGCAAATTAAATACTCGAACACTTATTAGAACACAAAAAATACATGTAATTTTTAAAATAAATGTAAGATGGACCACTCAGGAAAAGACAATTCCTCCTTATTACATATATTTATGTAATTTAATTATCATTTAATGTCAACCAGTATTTAATATGATCTAGAATTACGTTACTTTAACCCGGTGTAGGTGTAGAGTGTAAACCGGAGAGGTGTAGTCTTAAGCATTTTCTCATATTAGGAAATAATGTGGTGTAGATAGTTAACTATAGATTAATAAGTGGAGAAGATTGTGGGAGGGAGGAGTGTGGTAAGCAAATAAATAATAAAATATTTATTCGTGCCGACGTTTCGACCGGAATTTCAGGTCTTCATCAGGGCTATAAAACAAAAAGATATGCCTCACATCATTCAGAGAAACTTAAAAATTATTTCTTTTAATCTTTATGTTTATCTAAATGATAGTTGATTACCGTGTATTATATAGAAGCTGTATGATTAACATAAATCGGTTCTGACCCAATGCATGGAAGCATTGGTCCAAGGTACCTGAAACAAATAAAATGAAGACAATACCTGGTGATACTCAACCGTAATTATGGAGAATGGCCGTGAACACTCCATCCCGACTCAGTATCGGACATACGAGATTAAGTTACTTCTTGAAAGAAATCCTTCACCGACATGTTATAGTTGTAAATTTATCCTGATGATGGAGCATATCCTGGAACACTGTTTTAGCCTCCGGGGACAACGTCTATTTTTGTTTCTTTATTTATTGAAATTCGCAACTATAAAACACATAGTATATATTAGTTCAAACGGAAATACCACTCTTAATATACAGTAAGGGAGGGTTCGAAAGAAAGATGGAAGGAGTTCAAGGGGGGGGGGAATGAAAGGGATCCTGTAATAGTACAAAGTAATTTTTTGTGAAAAAAAATTTATAAATCGACCAATGGCTGGTTGAGGTAGGATTTATGAAATTATATTTCAAATAATATTAGAAAATATTTTTCAACGTAATAAGAAATATGAGAACTCAGAGAGATATATTAAATTCTAAAATATCAGAAAGATGCGGGTAGAATATTACAGTAGTGCGGGAAATATCTGAGGTTAAAGAGGTTTTTCCTGGAATGCTGGAATGTATTGGAGGAAAATTCACTAACCAAAATAATGAAAGCAATGAAACATAAAATGATGAATCTGAAATGGAACACAGTAAAGTGGTTAATTCCAAGAGCAATGGAGAATATGAAATGTTTAGAAAAATATTCTTAAATAAAAATTAATGTAAATAACAGTATAAATCATAATATATTGGTTTCACGATTTTGCATATTTGAGGTCCGTTGGTAGTTGAGGGTGTAAACGACTTGTGACTGCAGCAGTGCCAGTTCGAATTCTGGAGGGGAATCGACTTTTATTTCTGTGACACAAAGCGTAGTTTTTAATTTTCATTTATATATTTTTTTACTCATGAATGAACAATCTTATAATTAAATCATTACTGGGGATGCAAAAGAAAACAAAAATTTAAAATACGGCTAGTCGATATATATTTTTGTTTCTATTATTGACCTATATATCTAAATCAAAGTCTCTCTTAGTATAATAAATATTAAAAATTCCATTTATCCGGCTGTGGTAGATAATTATCTCTTACTTGTAGCCGTTGAGTCAGCTCTGTGGGTTCAAGCGCTCACGGGGTACACCCAGCCTCATTAAGTGGATTCCCTTAATTTGGTAAAAATCTAGCGGTCCAACAAGATTCTGACCAGATCACTTCCTTGCACAGCCATTAGTCTAGTAACTGTACTTCCTTACAAACTACTGTACCCCTGACCCTTTAGTGGTACAGATATAATTTTTTTTTAATATTAAAAAATAATAAATATAAATATAATACAAATAAATACACGCATATATAATCTGTCTTACAATTTTTTTGCATCTAGCTACCGCTCTTTAAGCCCTTCGATAACTGAATAGGAAATTATACAAAGTATCGACTGTGTTAGATTTTAGCACAAGGAAACTTTATGTATAGTTTTTAGTGGGGTCTTTTAGCATCATCAATAATAATGTGTTTTTATTTTAAAACAGCTTTAGGTTCGTTTTATTTTCTTAATTTATTTTCACCAAGATGTAATAAAACGTATTTTATTAATTATATTATTAAAAAATGTATTTTGTAGGGTGTGTCCCAGAACGATGAAATAATTGTAAACTGTATCAATATTTACATTAGAAATAAATTCTTAAAAGCATAAATTAATTGTATATAATCTTTTCACATTTATGAGACTGTTTTTTTCTTTAAAAAATACTTTTTATTTATTGATAGATATTATAATCTGCCACACAGTTGTGGGCAATAGATAATAGTGATGAATGATCTCATTCATACTAAAATAAAACAAAATAAAAATAAATTCAATAAATGAATGAAAAAAAAAAGTATCTCTTACAATATATACAAACAGAAGAATGAACAGAATCAAACCGTGTATGAAAAAAAATAACATAATGATAAAATAATATAATCTCTAGTCACATTTACACTCTAATATACAATATTTACACAATCGAAGATCCCTGAGCCCACTCACTCTATCCCCTCACGTGTGAGGGGTAGAGCAGAGCTCAAAAGATTCTATGAGACTATCTCTATTGTTTATATAAATTATTGTAAGGTCTCGAAACACTCTTTATTATTTCCATAAATATTCAACGGCCATCCTTAAGCTAATCTATTCATTAACAAATTTTATTATAAATTTATTTTTAAAAATTTTAACAAACATCATTATTAATAATAAATTAACATATCATAAATTTAAATTTACTTCTCATATACAACAATTTGAAAATTTTTTTCAAGCTATTCTGACCAGGTTATTAATTTCAGTGAAATTTTCCTTTGAAACAATAAAAATATTGTATAATAAGAGAGTAAGAATAGTATAAAGTGAATTTGTTATTAAAAGTTCTAAAATTTAATAGAAAATCAGCGAAATAGGTAATTAAATTATAAAATAATTAATTAATATGATTCCTGACTGTAATATATTTTCATAGTGTGATTTGACTGAAATTATAACAGCAAAACCTGCAAAAAGTTTTAAAATTGTTGAATGTCAGGTGTAAATTTATATTTAAGGTACTCATTAAGGTGTTCTTGAGGATTGGCCGAAACGTAGGACAGTTAAGGGAATAATAAAGAGTATTTTGAGACTCAACTTGGTTACAAATTAATTTATTTAAATTATAAATTAATTGTTCCAAATGAATGGCTTATATAATGAATTATATATTCTTATTTTTTGAATCGTTAAAAACAAAAAGGGAGAAAATTAATTAACTTTGAAGTGGGAAGAGAGAGTTGCTAATTAATCCAAGCCGATGAATAGTGTTCCAAATCAGTTGGTGCCATTCTCATCTCTACAATAGAGAACGCACGTTGTGAAAGGGAATGCACGCTACCCGTTTAGCTTTAAACAAAGCTCGATTCTCGCAGAACGTTTTCTAAAGACCCGATAAACGTTGAATAGTAAACACTTTTGGAATTGTCTATTCAATTAGTATAAAATCTACAAAAAAATTCAGAATTTATAATTTTATTATAAACACTATAATGATTATTGTTGCGAACAGAGTCAAACGTCTAAAAGAATTTTCAAAACGCTGTAAATGCCAGGATCTGCTTGTTTTGGATTATCATTAATTTATTTAACTTGTTCGACCACTAGGGCCATTTACACTGAATTTACAAAATTAGGAGATTACAACTGACATATTCAAAAAGTTACAAAGTGAGAAGGTTACATAAAATTAGATAGCGAGAAAGTTACATATTTACAATTAAACTTACATATTTACAATTACAATTTACATTTTATAAAGTTGCAATTAGATTTGACGTAGTTAGTAAATTTATATATTAAAATTTGCATCCACTTATCCATGCTGGACAGTTAAACTTTATGTGTGATCATAAATATTAATGATTCTTAGAAAGTGAAAAAGTTTTGTCATTGTTGTGGGATCTTCTCTCATCTCCTGTAAATCTGAAGAGAACCGATGTGATTCGTGAGCAATACATTTAGTAAGAATGTGCCTAACGGTGAGATCGTTTCCGCAGTAGCGACACATCGGTGCATTTTTTTTTTTTTCATGAGATGACCGTGGGTGAGTCGAGTATGGCCTATCCGAAGACGGGTTAATACATCTTCTCTCCTTAGCAGATTCAAGTTTCTGGTTGGACGTTTCCCTGTCTGCAGGACCACTCTTAACTTGTCTGATGATGAACTATTCGTCTTGCCACTCTTGCCAAACAATTTCTTTGTTCCAGAAAATAATATCTTTGCATATTAATGATGTTACGACTTGACCTCTCTTTATAGCTAGACTGTCTTTCCATTCCCAGTGATCCCACAATGACCTGGCAGTCATAAAACAAAATCCTGCAACCCATGTTGTTCAAAGTTTTCATATGCTGCTTCAACTCTATTATTAATAGGTGTTTATCATTAATTGAAACATTGAAAATTATATGCAAACAAAATTCTATAAATGTATTAAATTATTGCACAAAACAAAAAATATATACTGGAAGATTATTGATTGACCGTGTGTAAAGATGAAAGGAATATGGTCCGGGTGCGGTAAAAAAAAACTCAAATAGTAGAAATAAACTATTTTAATGAGCCAACGTTTCGCCCCACGTTGCTGGGCTTCTTCAGGGCTATTTTGACGGCAGTCAAAACAAAAATGATTTGACAACGTGGGGCGAAACGTTGGCTCATTAAAATAGTTTATTTCTACTATTTGAGTTTTTTTTTACCGCACCCGGACCATATTCCTTTCAAAAAAATATATACATATTAATTAATATTAAAAATAAGGTATGTATATTTGGTTAGTATACTAAAATGAAACAATAAAGTTTTATCACAAAAAAAAAAAAAAAAGAATGAGGTGTAGATAGTTGACCATAGATTAATGATTGGAGAAGTTTTTCGGGGGGTACGGTCAGCAAAGAACAACATAAATAAACAAAACCATATTTATTTATTTTATGCCGACGTTTCGACTTGAGTTTCAGGCTTCATCAGGAGTTATGGCGTAGAAGGAAGGCCTAAAACTCACTCAAGACCTCCATAACATACCCTTATAATACCGAAATACAATTCATAGTAAATAATCCGTACATAATTACGTTTCTGCCTCTTCAAACCAACCTTTCCCTAGTTCTGCTAGTTTGTTCCCTCTAGAAAAAAAGATTTTTATGGATTAAATACACTTGGGTATGTAAGAAATCCTCACAACTTGAATGTTTATAGTAGCCTTAGTCGCGCGTGAGATAATGTCTCATGAGAAGGATATATTTTCAGTGGAAAGAGGACTGGACGCTTGCTCAGAGCTGCTAGAGTGCTCGGGTGAGGTATAAGGAGTGTTCTATAAGGTAGAAGGAAGATACTATGGACTACAGATTCCAGGATGATGACCACAGTCTCCCTCTAGCAGCTCTCAAACCCGAAAAACGATAAACATGAGATAAATTCTCACGCAGCGACCAACGACGGGCTAAGCTGAAGTTGACGGCAAGGTATACTTGTATACCGCATTCACGGTGTAATACATAAAACAATCACTGACTGCCGTAACAAGGCCGGTCGAGTGAGTGTTTTTAACAAACTAAATTTGTTTTCCTATAATTTTGGGGATTGGATCCACAAATCTCTCAGCAGTAAATAAATAACGACTCAATTTCACTTCTGATTGAGAACTGAAAACCACAAAAGCCTACAACTACTTTAAGAATACTTTATAGCTCTTAGTAGCGGCTGGTAGGGGCCATTTTCTTTCCCTGAGGATGAAATAATACCCCCTCCCGCCCCCCCCCCCACATACTTTACGATGGCAAATGGCTGCGCCCTTTATGCCTTTGATGCAAGTATGGGCCATTTGAGTCGGGGGAAATAATTTCTATTCTACTTAGAGCAGTAGCATTTCTTTATTGGAGTTATATATTGCTGAAACTTTTCTGTTTATTTGTTTAGTTTTATGTGATAAACCTCATACGTTTTTTTAAGAAATGGTTGATTATATTATTTTATTATTTTTTTTTCTGACCTCCTAGAAAAGATAAATGAATATATACAAAATGAAGAAAGGAATGTATATTGGCAAACTAATACATCTTATTATTTATTGGAATTTATGACTGTATAAAAAATTCAATAAGTAAATGTCATAAATGTTGTAGAACGCATGATATTCTTGGGAAGGAACCACAAAATGGTAGTACATAAATTATTGCTTCAAATTAGGAGATCCCGCGGCAATATTATTTTTTTACACCTCGGAGGATAATCAGGAATTGTTGAGCATAAGAGATTAAGAACTAACTGCCTCGGGTGGGTAAGGATTTTGGGATGAAAGGAAGTATATTTATTTCGGACAAAATCTGCAATGTCTTCATGCATGAATTTATTGGTGACTTAAGACTAACCCGAACCCGATATCATTCCTTCCATTATAAACTCTCTAACCACCCAAACCCACTAGATTCTAACCTTGCTTCCTCTTCCATTCCTGGCAATCCTCGGAGGCGCCTGAAAAGAAGATGGTCTCGTGACCTTATATTGTAAAATGTTTTTAGAGTTGTACTACTGGGAAGTTTATCGAGATGCTGTATCATATAATTATCATTATGTCATTATGATCAAATTTACTTGTTGTATTTTTATACAGTTGTACATATCAATAAAATAAAAAATAAATACATATTTAATAAGGGGCATAAATGATTTGATGATGATGGTTTTTAGATTGGATACGTGAGGAATTTGATGGTTTGGTAAAGTCTCTAAGCTCAATTCCATAAGTCCAAATTGGTTTAGTTATCATAGTGTATAAGAGTTTTTTATGTAGTAAATGGGATGTTTACAGCGTTTATCAAGTAGGTATTACAGTAATCCGAATCTACAAGTAGTTTCTTGACGTTTTAATCTAGTATAGGGATCCCAAGTGAGTCTATTGTCAAGGTGGAGTCTTAAGTAGCGAATCTATTCAACATTCTTTAGTGGAATATTAAAAAATTACTGTAGGGTAGGAGAGTAGATGCTCTATTTAATATTTATTTGGGTTGATGTAACTGCCTTTTTTTCACCCCGGCTCTTGTAGTAAGACGTTACTTTGTAGAAAGAAATGGTGTGACGAATTCAATTATAATATGTGAACTCTCCATCTGCAAAATTAAAATTTAAATAAATAAATATTTAATGGCTGAACGAATACAAAGGTTCAATGCCGGTTCATCAGTCTCAACATACATTTGTCCAGTAATGCCCCTACAAACTCAAATCTTCTAAATTAGTCTTAACGCAGTCTTCCCATCTACGTTTCGGTCTACCCATTCGACATTTATTAACATTTTTGGATTCTTATTCGCAGAAAGGCAATGACCTGAACTATATATACCTAAATTTAATCTAAATTTATTTGCGGGACTGCTTTACAAACTCCATAAATTCTTACCTCCTACATATTTTCTCATCATCCGTTCCTTTCTTACTAATAGATTATTCCAAGTAAACCACAATGGTTCCTATTCATCCCTCTATTTTCAATCCGCTGGTGTTCCTCAAGGTAGTATTCTCGGTCCCATCCTCTACACCATCGTCTATACAGCTGACATACCAACAACTCCTAACACTATCCTTACCACGTATGCTGATGACACATGTGTGCTCACAGTTAGTAATAACCCTTTGATTGCATCCCAAACTCTCCAGTCTCATATCACAACCCTCGAAGAATGGTGTCGAAATTGGAGGATAAAGATAAATCCCAACAAATCACATTTACTCTTCGTCGTAAACCTGCCGACTGCCCTACAGTATACTTTAATAATGTGGCTCTTACCCCTGTAGAACAGATTCGTTATCTTGGACTTCATCTTGACAAACGACTAACCTGGAATCCTCACACAAGACTGAAAAGACAGGAAACTGCACGCAGATTCCGACTACTACAGCACTTACTAGACAAACGGTCTAAACTTCCAACTCATTACAAAAGACTGAAGGGGCTCCACTAAACCTTCGAATTCCTCTCGTATCCAATCTTTACAATCCAAAATCCTACGTAAAATCCTCAATTCTCCTTATTTTGTTACTAATAAAACCATCAATGTTCCTCAAGACCTAAATGTTCCTTATGTAACCGATCTAGCCCGAACCCGATATTATTCCTTTCATAATAAACTCCCTAACCATCCAAACCCACTCGTTTCTAACCTTGCTTCCTCTTCCATTCCTGGCAATCCTCCAAGGCGCCTGAAAAGAAGATGGCCTCGTGACCTTATATTGTAAACTGTTTTACAGTTCTACTACTGGGTAGTTTCTCTACATCCTGTATCATATCATATGTCATTATGATCAAATTTACTGGTTGTATTTTTTTATACAGTTGTAAATATCAACAAATAAATAAAAAAAAAAAAAAATATATCTACCGAGTGCAGTTCCCTCTATTTAGTGCTATGTAGTCTTCTATATTCTCCTGTTAATTATTTCTTTATCGGTCCAAATATTTTACGTAATAATTTATTTTCGAAATTAAGACACTGTTCTTTCGTTATTATAAGGGGCCATGTTTCGTATCCAAAAAGAACAGTATGCAGAATAAATGTTTTGTAAATTATAATTTTTAAGTTTTTGGTGTGCAAAAAAATCGCTGTTTATTTCGGGACCTGTCCGTGAATTATTCCAGGTAATCCGATTGTATGTTTAAACGAAATTTCAAATTGGTGTTGAACAAGGGGGGTTAAATTATGAGACATATGCCTTCAGACCAACATTGATATATATTTTTTTAATCAATATCTTAATTAAGTATTAGTTCATGGAGGGGCAGATTTCGCTAATGTGCTAGCTTTAATGATTATTTTGATATGATATAATAACAAATCTTTGGGTTTCATTCATTAAAAAATTATCACTTATCTGCTGTTGCGGTGGGCGAAAATAGTGATTACTATTAATCTTCACCTGGTGTCTGGAAAAACCGTCACTCTCGATCAGAGGCTGTCACCTAGTCTTCGGTCGTGGCGTGGTAGTAGGGACAAGCCAGCTCCTGGCTTCCTTGCCGCGGAAGATAATTTATGGTAGTTTCGCAGTTGTGGCGTCTTTCGGGTCTTCCGGAGTACGTGGCAACGTGGGGGCATCAACAAATGAGACCACTGACCACGGCTTTATACAAACTCAAAAAAGCACCGGGAAATTCGGATTATGTAAGTCCGACAGCCACCACGTAAAAAAATTTTCATTAATCCTAGGAAAAACAATGTTGCTTTCTTTCGGTCCTCAAAGAATGAGACGCCTAAATTCCTCAGAAGTAAAAAAATTATTGAGATAGAAAAAAACAAAATCAATAATAACGAAACAGGAATGCTATTATCCTGCGGTATAAAATTTAAATAGCCATCCAAAATTAAAATTCTAAAATTTTATTCAAACGATTAACCTGGAATCCTCACACAAGACTGAAAATACAGGAAACTGCACGTTGATTTCGACTATTACAGCACTTACTAGACAAACGGTCTAAACTTCTAACACATTACAAAAGACTGATCTACATGACTGTAATAAGGTCAATCTGGACATATGGAGTTGAGCTTTGGGGCTCCACTAAATTTCGAATTCCTCCTGCATTCAATCCTTATAATCCAAAATCCTTCGTAAAATCCTCAATGCTCCTTACTTTGTCACAAATAAAATCATACATAAAGACCTTAATGTTCCCTATGTAACCGATCTAGCCAGAACCAGATATCGCTCCTTCCATTATAAACTCTCTAACCACTCAAACCCCTTAGTTTCTAATCTTGCATCCTCTTCCATTCCTAACAATCCTCCGAGGCGCCTAAAAAGAAGATGGTCACGAGACCAGCTAATGTAAAATATCATTAGAGTGCTACCAATGGGTAGTTTCTCTACACGCCTGTAACATTCCAATTAAACTTAGATCAGATTTAATAAATGCATTATAATGTACAGTTGTAAATAGCAATAAATAAAAATTTTTTAAAATTTATTCCGTACTTACCTTTGTTATATATAGACACATAAATCATGTTATTACTTGGATGCTTGGACATTAGTCCAATGAGGTCTCCTTTATCAAAGCTTTAGCACTCGTTAAGTTCGCCCCGCCGGCCTTTGCACATCCTCAGATTACTGGAGCAGGTTAGATCCTCGCCTACTAATTAGTCCAAACGATCTTGGCAGCAGGTGCTCTCATCACCTCAGCTAAAGACTTGGAAGTTTTTGGAACTGCCATCCTTTCTCTAATGGTTGCTCGTCTTGAGAAACTTGGAATTACTTTGTTAGTTGGGGTAACATATTGCTTGTACGCGGTGAACATGAGCAATTTGCTTTCATATAATCTCCTATCTCTTTATTCTCTTTTAGTTCTTTTTTTAAACTGCATTTTTAAGTTACTTTATTAATATAGTTTGTGATGCCAGACTTATCGATTATTCTATATAATAGTTCTTGTCTTCATGTCTTAATTCTTGAGTTTATTCCCTTTAGTATGTAAATTAACAGTACAAGTCAGTGTTGTGTGAACCTTTCAGTACGAAGATAAATATTATAAACTTCTTTACAATATATTGAACTCAAAATTAAGTAGAGTACTAGCAGACGTCTGTTCGTCTAATGGTTCTTAATAGTACCAAGACCACCTTGTTTGCCAAGTATAGGTAGAGGGAATAAAAAATGGCGGCTGTTTCAAAACCTTGAAGAAGAACATTAATTTTTCATTCGGAGCTCTATATCTTAAAAACTACCAACAACACAAAAAATCTAAAAGAACATTATTTAAAGAAGAGTAAATTTTCTGAAATATTAGCCCTAATAGATCTATTTATGTCCTATAGTTCTCGAGAAATATCCATAGTTAGTTAATTTATTTTGAAAAATCTATATCTCAGGAACTATGTGACGTACAGATGTGTGTTAGCAATCTAATTTAAGGTATTTTAATGTACCTTTATCTTCGTAGGAATAGTAGTTTTTCTGATATTTGCTAAAATAAATTGATTTATAGATGTTCTGGCAATATATTTGATTTATGAAAAACTTTATCTCTGTAACCATTGGACGTACACTTGTCTGCCAGCACTAGACTAAAGCTAGTTAAATTTACTATAAAATAGTTAATAATATTCATCTTTGTAGGAGTAGCAGTTTTTATGATATTTCACAAAATAAACTCACATTTTTATGAAATGTTGCATTTTAAAAAGCTATATCTCGAGAACTATTGAACGTAAATAGCACTATTAGGTCTTACATTTTAGCAAATTTACTCTACTTGTATGTTCTCTTACATTTTATATTATTGTTCGTATTTGTAAAGATACAGGGCTCCGAATAAAAAATTAATTATTTTTAACGTTTTGAAACAGCCGCCATTTTTTATTCCTCCTACCTATACTTGGCAAACTCATCAGTTTTGACTAGTAATTATTTCTATTTTTCAATTAAGTAATCAAAAATTGGGGTGTAATGACTGCCTTTTTTCTCCTCAAGGGCTCTTGTACTATGAGATATAATTTCCTATAATAAATTCACCAACTACGTATTTTTCAGTATATTTTTTATTAATTGGAGAAGTTTATCGGGGGGTGCGGTTAGCAAAGAACAACATAAATAAACAAAACCATATTTATTTATTTTATGCCGACGTTTCGACCTGAATTTCAGGTCTTCATCAGGGCTATAGATCAAAAGAGACAACAACAACATTTAGAGAAACATACAATTAAAAAGGAATAGTATACAAACAAATTTAGAATTATACAAAATATTGAATTAAATCATAAATGATAAAAATTGATAATTGATAATTGAATAATAAAAAAAAATTTAATTGATTGATAATCATGGAATTGGATGGTAGTATTTATTATTTATTACACGATTATCAATCAATGAATTTTTTTTTTATTATTCAATTATCAGTTATCAATTTTTATCATTTAGGATTTAATTCAATATTTTGTATAATTCTAAATTTGTTTGTATACTATTCCTTTTTCAATTGTATGTTTCACTAACTGTTGTTGTTATCTCTTTTGTTCTATAGCCCTGATGAAGACCTGAAACTCAGGTCGAAACGTCGGCATAAAATAAATAAATATGGTTTTGTTTATTTATGTTGTTCTTTGCTGACCGCAGCCCCCCGACCAACTTCTCCAATCATTAATCTACGGTCAACTATCTACACCTAATTTTTTTTTATTAAATGTTGCTTTTTAAAAAGTTGTATCTCAGAAACTATAAGGATATTAACATATTTTAGAAAATTTACTTAACTCTAAATAATTTTCCAGTGTTGTAAATAGTTTTAAAGGTATAGAGCCCCCAATGATTTTTTTTTTTTTTTTTTTGTGTAACGTTTAGATACAGCCATAATTTTTCCCCCATAACCCTATAGGGTTATTAATTTTGTGTAGTAGTTCAACAAACAATTACTTTTCATTAAAGTAATCATAATTTGGTGTGAATAACTGACTCTTTTTTTCTCTTCTGGAGCTCTTTGACTAACTCTAGCATCCTCAGCTCAGGAATCTATGAATTAACAACTCATTTGCATTTTAATTTAAACAAAACAATTAACGAAACAAGCTGCTGGCAATTAAATAATACAAAATAGGATGAACTCTCATTGGGAATTGAATGTGATTTAGGAAAATGGAATATTAAGGAGAAAATAACTCTTTCATCTGAGCCATCAGCGATGGAGTACCCCGCGACACTCGACGTCAGATTTATCACTTCAGTTCGAAGAAGAGGTTGAGGAATCAAGATGTTGGAAGTTCTGACAAGCGTATCCCATTTCGCAGGTAAGGATAATATTAACCTATATCATAAAACAATTTATAAACTTATAACATACATGCACATGTACATTTATAACAAATTGAATATAATTAAAATAAGAAAAAAATTATTACAAACTTTAAAAATAGGAAATTATTTGCTTTCACTCCTCCAAAAAAGGAGGGAACAATTATATCTTTACCAGAGAGTATCTCTACAACCCGAAGGTACTCGAAAATAGACGGAGGTGGCCGATTCCCAATCAAACCTTTTTTTTTTTAAATTTATTTATTGATATTTACAACTCTATAAAAAATACAACAAGTAAATTTGATCATAATGACATAATGATATGATACAGCATGTAGAGAAACTACCCAGTCGGTAGTAAGTATTATGATATGGAGCTCTGATTAAAAAATCATTTTTTAAGTTGTGAAAAATATCCAATCCTTACAGTCAAAAATCCTTAATGCTCCTTACTTTGTTACAAATCAAATCATCCATCAGGACCTTAATGTCCCATATGTTGCCGATTTGGCCAGAACCAGATACCAATCCTTCCAGTATAAACTTCCCAACCACCCAAACCAACTCGTTTCTAACCAGGCTTCTCCTACATTATCTAATAATCCTCCTAGACGTCTGAAAAGAAGATGGCCTCGAGATCTTCTCCTTTAGAAGTGTTTTTGGAGTTCTATCAATAAGTAGATTCTCCACATGTTTGTATTGTGTCATTATATCAGTTACAGCAAATTTACTTGATGTATATGTATGTATACAGTTGTAAATTACAATAAATAAATTATTAAAAAGAAAAGTTGTGAAACAGCCGCTATATTTTAATCTCCCTTCCTATGGCAGACTCATCAATATTGACTTGTAATTATACATGATTTTCACTAAAGTAATCAAAAATTGTGGTGAAATGACTTTTTCTCGTCTTGGGTACTTTTACTATTTTAGGCTGTCCACCATTGGTCTATATGAACCTGTTTGTTCCAAATAAGACGCACAATCACTCCCTAGCATAATATATCCACCAATCTTGATATACCCTGATATAACATTGAATATTTATCACAGCCAGTGAGGTAAAAAATATTGAGGTTTGGTATTGAAAGCTAAGAAATGACATTCAACTAGATATTAAGAAAAAAGTTACGATTTTCGAGTTTTAAAATTGTAGTAACGTCCATTATTTAATTGTTTTTAATTAAGAGCCCATAGACGATAATTTCCTATAATACTTCCTTTTATTTATTATCCTAAAATAAATTGGGTTACATAGGAATTTTGCAGCCTTTTTCTGATAGTATTAAATTATTTTTTAAGGAACAATCTTGTCCTTCTTATTTTTCTCTTTCTCTTTGTGGTTATTATTTCCTTCTATTTTTAATGTTTATAATTTTGATTATGTTATTTTATTTTTTATAGTTTGTACGGGCATAGGGGTCTATGGGATTATGCTTTCTGGTTGATCTTCTAATTCTAATTGTGCTGTTTTAGGTAGACTTCGTTCTTTTGCTAAGATTATTTCTTATGAAGTTAGAATAATAATGATTATATTGTGTATAGTTATTTTTGTTTTAAGATATAATTTATTGGATTTCATATATTATCAAAATATGTGTTGATTTTTGTTTATATGTTATCCATTATTTTTTTGTTGATTATCTTCTTGTTTAGCTGAAACTAATCGTTCACTTTTTGATTTTGCTGAGGGTGAAAGAGAGTTAGTTAGAGGATTTAATGTAGAATACAGGTTTTGCTTTTATCTTTTTATCCGAATATATAAATATTATTTTTATAAGTATACTAACCGTTATTCTATTCTTAGGTTGTGATATGTTATCTTTAATATTTTATTTTAATTATTTTTTTATTTATTTGCCTTTTTCACTTAATTTATTTATTTTTATTTGGGTATTTTAATTTCAATTATTTTTTAATAATATTCAGTTCATTAACTTAAGTGTAAGATAATAGTCAATGAAAGAATTTAACTTTCTTTATATACTTTCAAAGTATAAGTTTTCTAAAACTTAATTGACAATTATTTATTTTTCTAGTATTTTATCTCATATTTTGATTATTATTGGGTTTATAGCATAATATGAAAAGTATATTACTGTTAATGTTTATTAATACTATTTTTTTTAAAAACTTATTTATCCATTCAAGTGTTTCCTGTAACCGGTTTTTTATTATATTTTCCTTTGAATCTATGTGTTAGTCTTATTCTCGTAAAATGTATCTATTTGTTTGTTCTTGGTAAACTGATCTACTGCTGTGACTATGAATGATGGTCTGATCTCACATTACCGTGTAATATTGAATTTGTTCAGCGGGTCACTGAAGAGGATCTAGGAGGGTGAATCCCGGAGAGCGAATTTGTTGATCGGGTGAATTGAAAAATTGTGAAAGGGTGAAATTGGAGAAATGAGAAAGAAAAATAGGAATGAATGAAACATTTGTATTTGTTGTACAGACCGAAATAGATTGTAAAAGGAAACTGTAGGGGGGGGGATTGTTTATTATATCTTATTATTGTATCTTTTTTTTTCTGATTATACCATGTGTGTTTAATTTATATATGTCCGATTACGGATTGATAAGTATGCTGTGTGAGATAGCAACCTAATGTATTTAGGCAGCATAGATAAATAAAGTATTTCTCTCTCTCTCTTTCTCTCTCTCTCTCTTGTCTAGTAAGAATATATGGTTCTTCTGCTGGTCGTGCTCCAATTCAAGTTTGTAATTCCAATTCAAGATAATAATTGTTACTATTATTCAGAATAAACTTTTTCTAATTGGATAAAAGGAGTTACCTTGGAATTTCCTGTTATTAATAATTGCAGGTAAAATAATAATAAGGATAGATATAATTATTGCAATTACACCCTCTAATTTGTTAGGAATTGGTGGAAGAATTGCATTTTTTTTTTTAATATAGCTTTATTTTTGTTTTTGCTAGTTAAAGTATCGGTTTTAGCTCTTTAAGAAAAATCACGAAGTATCCGCAGTGACACCGCAGAGAAGGAAATCCATGCGTGTCCTTGTAAATATTAAAGGAAAGACATGGCATACGTGCGCCTGCTACCTAATTTTCTTCAGATGATGGCGATCCTGCGATAATATTATACATCTTATGATAGAGGCAAAGGATCACTCCTTGTCTTCTTTCGTATAAACTTTTTTGTATTTGTAACAACTGTATAAGAAATACAAGTAAATTTGATCATAATGACATAATGATATGATACAGCATGTAGAGAAACTACCCAGTAGTAGTACTCTAAAAACAGTTTAGAATATAAGGTCACGAGGCCATCTTCTTTTCAGGCGCCTCGGAGGATTACCAGGAATGGAAGAGGAAGCAAGGTTAGAAACTAGTGGGTTTGGGTGGTTAGGGAGTTCGTATAAACTAAAATATATAGTTCTTATATTTTTTATATAAAATAGTTTTATTATTTATTCTATATATATACATTCTTTGTTTAGTCTTGGCTAAGATGGAGCGCTTATAGGTTAGAATTTTTGGCGGGAAATTGGCGCCGCCATATTGCCAGAACTGGCCTTTTAAAAGCACTGTTACTGAATAATGAAAATGAAGAAATACTTACTTTTTTCGCTTGTAGGTTTATAACACTATTATGTACTCTCTACCCTAAAAGGAAAGCGGATATATTTCACTATATATATTTATATATTTTTTTTCATGTTCTCGAATGTATTAATACGAGGAGAAGATGGTTGGGGGTGCGGTCAAAGTGAAACACAAATAAGTTGGTGTAACCTATTATTTATTTTTTTACCCTCTCGTTACGTTATCTCTTAAAAACACTTAGTCATTCTTGTAACGGCTTTTTTAATTCAGAGTTTGGCCGTTATTGGCGCAGTATATATTAGGTGTTTGATTTTCAAGCTAACAGGTTCGTTTTATTCTTCTTTTTTTTTTCTTTCCCCTTTCTTTATTTTACCTTCTTTTCTTCTCTGGCTTCTTTTCTCCACTTTTCTCCATTTTCCTTATCCACTTTATAAGTTATGTTCACTATATTATAATTGGTGTTTTCAAAAATATATATATATTTTCTATTCATTTCTTATGGTATACTTTGCCTCTTTATCAATTATTATTGTTACACATATTTTCATCCTCTCAATTTTCTTTATCTTTCCATATTTCAATTTTTAAATTATTAATAACTAATGTGTTCATACTTATTATATAGTTCCATACGCATTATATAACTTCATTTTTATTTCATTTCCTTAATTATTTATTTATAATCTTAATATTTTCTTGAGACTGGTAAATTTTTTAAAAAATAAATAATTTAAATTCTATCCATTATAGTCTAAAAACCTTTTATTTCTGTTATAAGTCCGACGTTTCGGCCAATCCGGCCATCTTCAGGGACAATCTACTTAATACAACTTTGAAATTATATAATTTAAAAAACTCTAAACTCCATGCAGGCTATTCTGCCCAGGTCAAAAACAACAATTTCTAATTAGTTAATATTCACTTAAAACAAAATCATTTATCATCAGACACTATTCCTTAAAACTTTTATCACAACAATCTTAAACCTTAATTATGTTATTTTACCTATTTTTTTTTTAATTACCTACGTATAAATTTTATTTCCCGCTTCTCTCATCACTTCATTTTATTAATTCTATTTTGTAAAATTATTAATTTTATGTTATTCTGTTTATACTATCTTTTTTATTTTCTATACTTACTGTGGTTGTTTCCTTGTTCTGTTCTTAGCCCTGAAGAAGGCTAGAAACCCTTGCCGAAAGCCGAAACGTTGGCACAATAAAATAGGTTACAGCAACTTATTTGTATTTCACATTGACCGCAACCCCAACCATCTTCTCCTCGTACGTCATCCAAGGTCAACTATCTCTCATAATTATGAGTGTATTAATAATTAATACAAATACCGTTTTTCATGATTATTATTAAAGCTTATTTTCAATTTAATACTATGAGCAATAGACAAATTACATCACTAATATATTAGTATAAAATTAAAGAAAAATACCTCTAAAGCTTTAGTAAAACTACTCAATTAGACAGTGAAAAATAATTTTTCTTTTAAATTTACCCGAGATTGTGTATAAGTCAATGTCTTGCGCAATGTAAATTAGGTACAACATTTGTAAAGATTTGAATAATGGAGGCTGACATGAGAAAAGTATGAAAACATCTCGAGAATGATTTGTCAAGAGCAGGGGAGGTGTTAGCTTATTTGAGAAATTGTCCTTCGAGGAAAGGAGGGCTTTGCCTTCTAGGGTTCTTGAACTCAAAAGGAAAAACAGCATTTATTCCGAAATGTTATAATTTTTTTTTTCTATCCTTTTTTTTTTCGTTTCTTTTGAAAGAATATTTTCTTCGTAAAAAGACTTTTACATCCTGTCGTATATTATCCTTTGAAAATACAATGGAATTCCATTTATACGTCCTATTTTGAACCATTGTTTTCTGACTTTGTTTAGATATGTGGCAGTTTTATAAAATCTGGATTAGAAAACTTGGTTGGTCCCTGGTTACCTTCTGTAACTCTTTAGCTTGTTATATTGTACATTTTTATCTTCACTTCAGTCACAATATTCACAACTATTTTCAAACATACAACTCAAAGATTTTTTTTTTTTTGCTAAGGCTATTTTTTAAAAATTAATTTACAAAAGATTTAGTTTTTTAAATTCTGTATTGCCAAGAACTATGTAAATTAAAAATTTATGTAGCAATCTTGTGATGATAATATAGAAGGTAGACCGTGATAAAAATTTTTAATATTTAATTTAATGTGAAGAATTGATTAAAAAGGATAATTGTGGACTGAAATTGATAATTTGGGCTGTAAAGCCTACATAAAGATGATGTGGTTCTGTAATTGTATTAAAATTGTCTTTGAGGATAGCCGAATTGACCGAAACATCGGACTTATAAAGAAACATTTTTTTTTTTTGAGACTAGAATTGTATAAAATTTATTTATTTAAATAATAATAACCCGCCTCAAGAAAGTGCACTGATTATACATATTAGTTATTATTTTTGTCACCGTTTCTAAATCTCTCCACTGGAACAGGTGGGTCGCCCTGATTTGTTCTTTTCTTATTATAATAATTTATTTATTGATATTTACAACTGTATACACATATATACAACAAGTAAATTTGCTGTAGGTGACATAGTGACATGATAAAAACATGTGGAGAATCTACCCACTGATAGAACTCCAATAACATTTCTAGAGGAGAAGATCTCGAGGCCATCTT
>NW_027108815.1:150603-156355 GCF_000696795.3 Halyomorpha halys | reverse complement strand
CTTAATTCAATTACACAGACTTGTACAATAGTAACTTGTACTTTAGTATTTTTTAATTCCTGTAATATCACTAATAGTCACCCCTATCATGAAAAAGTATTAGTATTATTACCATACTAATTTCTACACTTGTACTATGAACTAATACTATTAGCTTTCATTATGAAACAGGGCCCAGATGTTTTACACCAAGACCTGTTATCAAATGACAATTCCTTTGGTCTTTCTTGAGTCTCCTGGCATCAGTGAAGGCTTTCTTCTCTTAGTTTATTCAAAATCTGTTTCTTCGATTTTTCTTGATCTTTAGCAAAATGTCGTCACTATTACTGACATGTTCGGGCGCCAGATAATGAATTTAATCACGGAAAGAACTTGGAATAAAGGCCAGAAATATACTCTACTACTACAATAATATTATTACGAATAACAAGATAATAACTATAACGATTGAATGACTGACTTGGAATATATATATACAATATTGCTGGAAGGGGATAATGCTGAGTCAGATCTAAAATGTTATGCAACTTAACTGACAATAAACTCATCATTAAAAGACTCAGTTTAATATGTAGTGTATATATATATATATATAATAAACCTAATTATACTCATGTAAATGTTTGGTGGCTTAGTGGAGCCCCAAAGCTCAACTCCGTATGTCCAGATATTATAATAATAATTATCATTTTTTGTTTCATTTATTCTTTATCAACTTTTATTTATTCTCAATTTAGAGCCTTATTTTCTATCTTTTAGTTTGTTAAATTTTGTTTTCTTATAGCTGCTTTTCTATTTCTACGTGTTATTACGTCTCTTGTTTATTTTTAACCTAATAGTTTGTGTTATTTTTTTTTGTATTCTTATAATTGTCTATTTTATATTATTACTACTTTTATTTCGAATTTTCGTTCGATTTATGTAATTTTCTTTTCATTTTTACTTACATAATTTTAACCATACCTTAATTTACCTTTTTGTATTATTTCATCCAACTATGTCAAAATATTTATAGTTGTTGTAGTATCTTTTTAGCCTTGGTGAAGCTCTACAAAGTGGGGCGAAACGTCGGCGAATAAATAGTTGTTAACTATATGTTTGTTTTCTTTTTGACCGCACCCATGAACATCTCCTTCATAATTTGAAATTGAAAAAAAAGCATTAGAAATGAAACGGTGATTTAAATGAAAATTTATCAATCATTGTTGTGTGTTTTTTTAGCTGTTTTATTTGCCTTCTGTTCTTTCGTTTTATTAAATATTTGTCGGTAAAAAACTCCTGAGCTACTATCTTACCTCTAATTTTGGAGTGGATCAACACTTAATCAATTGACAAGGGACACACTCCGAAGACGATGGTGATGGACGAGTTGAGGTACGTCTCCACGTGCGAGTTTTTCACTCTCGCGTGTTTTAATACTTATCCTCGAGAGTGGAAATCGCAAGTGAATACGATCCTGAAAGTATTCGTCCAAGAGGCTAGAGTTTAGAGAGTAGGAATAGTTTGCAAAGGTTTTCTCCAATCAGTTTGGGATCAACTTTCACTAGTGACTAACATTTTTTTTACAGAGACCTGACGTTCTCAGTAGTTGCGGATCCAACATAGAAGAAATGGAATAATTTATATTAATTATTAAATCTGTACCTATAAATAAAATGTTTAGGAATTTGCCCACCGGATTTATTTAATGTTGTTTATATTTGATGCGGTGCGTATCACATAACTTCCAAATCAATAATTTAAGTTTAAATTAATTTCTACTCAAATATACCTTTAGTAAGTACTGTGATCGGCATATCTATCTTTTACACTATTATCGTAAACATCAGCAAAAAGTTTTTATAAAAGGCGGTTTATTGAAACGTATTTTGTTATACACCATTTTTTTTTTTTACTGTCGAGATAATTGGTTAGATTAGATGGTTCTAACTCGAATTGAAGATGTGGGGTACTCTATACCGAAAGGCCTCCACAATTCGTGATCATACAGGTTAAGTAGCTGGTTAGGAGATGAATCGAAAGAAAGAGTCTTACGAACTAGTCGTAAGTCCTGGAAGGTTAGAGACTTCACTCCGTAGGGGACAAGCCCAGCAGTCGTGAAGGGGTAGGCAAGTCCTACAGGAACTAGCCGTAGGTTCTTGAAGATATGAAACTTCGCACTGTAGGAAACGAGCCTGGAGTCACGAAGGGGATTATAATTCTAACGGGAACTAGGCGTAGGTACTTACGAATGTAATAATAGCTTTAGGAATGAGAAGTAGATGAATAGGAATTAGCGTGGAATAAGAACTGCCTTTATCCTTCCTACAGTCGTAAGTATTTCCTAGCATTCTTTATCTTCCAAGTCATCCAATCCCGCTGTCCTTCATACATCTCCGAACTCCTTCAATTAAAATCCTCTCTTCGTTCCCGCAATACCTGTTCTCGGTCTTCAGATTTATACACAGGAGTCCACCGAACCGCTGCTTTCGATAGATCGTTCATTATCCGAACCTCATCTTTATCGAACTCCATTCCTTCCCAAATCTGTCGCTCCAATACCCTCTCTACCTTTAAATCCCTTCTGTTCAATCCTTTCTTATCCATTCAGACCCCACAAAATTGTAAAACAATATAATTGTAAATATGTATGTAAGCTATTATCATTTTTACATCGCTTTATTTTCTCTTTTTTATTTATTCATTTTTTTTTTATTATTCAACTGATAAAAGTAAGAAAGTAACTTATAGTTATTTTTTTATAATGACTGTTTATATCTCATTGTATTTTTCTTTAAGTATCTCTGAGGCTCCTTAGCCCTCATTTGTCGATTTCTTTGCATTATTCTGAAGGTACTTGCCCTACAATATATAACTTATTATTATTATTAAGAACACATCATATGAGTCAAAAATAGTGGAAGGATATACTGATCTTGGGGTAACAACATATGAGCCATTAAGGTCTTTATGGATGATTTTATTTGTGACAAAGTAAGGAGTATTAAGGATTTTTGATTGTAAGGATTGGATACAAGAGGAATTAAATGGATTTAGTCGAGCCCCAAAGTTCAATTTCGTAAGTCGAGATAAACCTAATTATACTCATGTAAATGAGTTTTTTTTTAATTAGTGGAATGCTTAGACCATTTGTCTAGTATGTGCTGTACGGAATCGACGAAGTTTCCTGTTTTTTCAGTCGTGTATGTAGATTCCAAGCTAATCCCTTGTTTAGATGTATTCCCAGGTAGCGAACCTGTTCCACAGGGAAAAGTAGAATATTATCTTAAAGGATGCTGTGGGAAGTCATATGTTTGCAACGAAGGGTATAGGTGATTTATTGGTATTTATTTGAATTAATTTTAATCCTCCAGTTTTTACACTATTGTTCAAAGGTGAGGACAATATTAGAATTGGTTGGGATGGCATCTGAATAAATTGTGTAAAGGATAGGACCAAGGATACTACCCTGTAAATTTTATTTTGATTTTAGTATATTTTAAAAAGCGCAAAATTAGTATCCGACAACATTTTCTCAATAATTGAAAACTCTTGAACATCGATTAAGTTAAAGCCGATGAACAAGAGGTGCTTGATGTTGTTCGCTAATAAAAGGAGTGGAAGACATAGATTTTTATTGAAGATTGAAGGGGAGAAGAAAGGACGTGGCAAAAAGTGGTTGAATTAAGTTTAAGCATTAGTGCCTTTGTTTAGGGGCTAAGTGTACCCCCTCCCACCTCTAGGCCTTTTTATCAAACTTTCACATTTTTCCCTCCCTCTTATCGATTCTGTACACTCTACTTTCATACAAAACAGGAACTTTAAATCCGGTAAAAGCTCAGATAAAAAAGGGAATTACTAACATAAAAAAAGTTTTTTTTCTCATATTTTGTATGTAGAGTAAACTCTCCGCTCCTCACCAAAAAAAAAAATAAATAAATAAAATAATAATCTCATCCTCTGAACCAGAAACAAAACATATTGGATTGGTTAAAAAAAATGGAGGTTTTGATATTTGAAGGGTTTTTGTCAAAAGAAATGGTTTGTTTTTACATAGATATTAAAAACAAGGATGAAAAGAACCTAAAATAAAGATACATCGACATGAAAGAGAAACAATTATTTGATATATTTTTAAGTAACACCATATAATATTCTCAAACCGACTCAACCCTACTAAAATTTATAGCCTGTCATAATAAACAAAAAAAGTGATGAAATTCAAGAGAAAAAACCGAGTAGTTCTGAACTAAAACCTTTCCATGAGAACACTTTTATTGGATCACGTCTGTATTACGTATTAGCTTAAAAACAAATTTAAATGTTAAAGAAAATTCAAAATAGTTTTATTATGAAATTTTTATTAGAATGTTGCTGACTTATGTTTTGAGCATCTTAAAAACATACAAGAGAAGAAAGTGGTCGAGTGAAGACAAATAAGTTAAATTTTCTTTATTTGAACTAAAATTTTGGTCTAAACTCCAGGCCTTCATGAGGCCTAAAAATAAAACAAGATGACAACCATATTACAAAGAAAGAATAGTTTAACAAGAGATTAGAAAGAAAAAAAAACATATATAATAATGAAAAAGTAAGAATTTATAAAATTGAAAAAAAAAAAAAAAACATTGAAAATATTAGAAAGTGAAAAAATGAAATATTTGAGAAAGTAAATGATGTGCATAATGTATTGAGAAAAATTAAAACACATAATTAAAATGAACAAAGTGTCACATAAAGTTATGTAAACCTGTTATTTTTAAATATATAAATTTAGTTTTACTGCTTAACCCCTCCAATATTATATTTTACCGTCTCATGATATTATTTGATATTTTATTAATTTCTAGTTTTTTTTTCCTTCATCATAATGAATGATAGGAGGATTAGGAATTAGGCCGAAACGTCGGCAAAAACGAAGTAAGTTTCACTTATTTGTATTCATTACTATTTCTCTGACCATCTTCATTCCGACAGTTAAGGTGCATAACCCTATAGATCTGACTCAACATTATCCCTTCCACTCTTATTGTATAAGTATTCCTCTGTAAGAGGACTAAATCAGTCATTGAATCATTAGAGTTATAATTCTGGTATTCGTAGTAATATTAGTGGCGTATGTTTCTTTTATACTTTTTGTTAATTTTATACCAATGTAGTTTTTTAAAGTTCTTTATCTTGATATCCCTTGTGGAGATGTGAACATTGTCCTCTGTTACCAGAAAATATATAATAGAAATCATGTTGGATGTATTATAATTAATACTTGTGTTATTCTTAATTAATAAACTACTTAATTGGTCTGTCATTTCATTTATGTTATATCAAATCTAACCCTACTTTTCTTACTCATAAGCGAACATGAAAATAAATCTTATATATTAGTTCATTAAAAATTACAACTATATGAAATGAATGTAATAAATATGATAATCTTGGAAAAGAACTATCCAATGGTGGTACTTACATAGCTTTAAATTAGAAGATCCAGTGGCCATCTTCTTTTCAGAGGTCTTGAAGGATCAACGATTTATAAAATTTAAAAATTAAAATGTACCTTAAGTTATCGTTTTGAGTTCTGCGGTGTTCTATCGATTTTTTTCTTGACTCTATTGTAGTGTGGAAACATGGGACCTGTTTCATAATTAAGTACAAACTAATTAGTCTTGTAAATTTATCTTAATTCAATTACACAGACTTGTACAATAGTAACTTGTACTTTAGTATTTTTTAATTCCTGTAATATCACTAATAGTCACCCCTATCATGAAAA
>NW_027108815.1:128909-147708 GCF_000696795.3 Halyomorpha halys | reverse complement strand
TATCATGTCACTATGCCACCTAAAGCAAATTTACTTGTTGTATATATGTGTATACAGTTGTAAATAACAATAAATAAATTATTAAAAAGAAAAAAAAGTTTGAATTACTTATTACAAAGAGTCGAATTTAACCAAATAAAAAAAAATAAGTCAACACACACTCTCCGGAGACTACTCAGCCTCATAAAGTGGTTACACTTAATTGGGGAAAAATCTGGCTGTCGAGCGTGATCCTTACTCAATCACCTCCTTGGGCAACCGTTGGTCGAAGAACAAAGGAACAACTAGACCACCAGTGACTATTACCGCGTAAACCCTCAAATCTCTAGAAGATTGTATTACAAATTATAATTGTCGATACCATAATATCGTAAATTTTTCCTGAATTAAAAAATATATGTATCAAACGAGATCCTTCGCAACCACTTACCCACTAAGATGGGAACAAACCACATACTTCTTTACGTCTAATTACATATCTGGACCTCGTGCTAAATATGTTCAACAGATGACAGCAAATGTAAATTGGTGTGGGAGAAATTGTAAATAATGTGTTATTGAAATTAACATAATAAATTATTTAAGTGATGATTAAAAATATATAAATAGTAATAAATGGTAAATTAGCATTGTGAATAGTGCAAAAGAAAACGCTATACATTATACGACGGGTTAAAAATGCACAGTAATACAGGAGAGTAATAAGCTAAAATCAATAAATAATTTCCGGAAAAGTTTTTTTATTAAATTAATGTAATTTACAACTGTACAAAATAATACAATAGGTAAATATGTTGTATATTTCATATACACTTGAAAATCTTGGGAAGGAACCACCCAGTGGTGGTACTTCAAACATTAATTTAAATTAGAAAGTCCCGTGGCTATCTTCTTTTCAGACACCTCGGAGGATTATCAGTGATTGTTAAGGATGAAAGATTAAGAATTAATGGGTTAGGATGGGTAAGGAGCTTGGAATGAAAAGACGCATATCTGTTTTGGGCCAAATTTGCAACGAATGGTATTTTAAGGTCTTTGTGAATGAGTTTATTTGTAACGTAATAAGGATACCTAGGATTTTGGATTGTCAGGATTGGATGCGGGAGGAATTTGATGGTTTGATGCAGCACCAGAGCTCAATTCCATATGTCCAAATTGGTCTGATTATCGTAGTGTATACTAATTTTTTGTAGTGAGTGGGAAGTTTAGAGCGTTTGTCAAGTAAGTGTTGTAGCAATCGGAATCTACGAGCAGTTTCTTGTCGTTTCAGTCTTGTGTGTGGATTGCAAGTAAGTCTCTTGTCAAGATGGAGTCCTAAGTATCGAATTTGTTCAACAGGCGTTTGTTGAGTATTTAGAAAGATTGATACTGTAGGACAGGAGGGCAGAGGTTTACGATGGAGAGTAAAAGTGATCTAGTGAGATTTGTCAGGATTTATTTTGATTCTCCCGGTTTTACACCAATCTTCAATAGATGTTATGTGAGCCTCTAGTGTTTGTGATGCATTAGTTGTGTCGTTGTTTACAGACAGTATACATGTGTCATCAGCGTATGTTGTTAGCACTGTGTTAGGGTGGGTTGGGATGTCAGCTGTATAAACCGTATAAAGAATGGGTCCTAAGGTACTACCTTGAGGAACACCGGCGGACTGAGAAAAGAGCGATGAGTAGGCTAGGTTATGATTTACTTTAAAGGTTCTATCAGTGAGGTAGAGGCGGATTGTAAGGAAATGTGTTGGGATTAGGAATTGACGAAGTTTATAGAGTAGACCTGGATGCCAGACTCGATCAAAAGTCCGGAAAAGTGAATAAGAAATAAACGAGAGTGAAGAGATGTGTGGAGGTGGGAAGAAGAAAGAAAAAATTAAAATCAACAATGAAATTTACTTCCTTGGGATGGGGGTGGGGGTTGTAATTACCGCCAAAAGTGAGTGGGGACGTGATCGGTTGGTAGAAAGAGTGCGTCGCTAATGTGGTTGAGGTGCCGGTTTGAATTCAGTCAGGGGGGTGAACTTTTTTCATTGCGTAGCGGCCCCACGAGATGAAAAACTTAACCACCCATCATAGTTACAATAGGTTGATCACCTCTAGATAACACCCCTCTCCCCCGTATGTCAGAGAGCGGGCGTCATAATGTACAAAAATATGTTAAACCAAGCGGAAACAGTACACTAATATGTTCAACGGGTGACATTCCTTATGTAGTTCGGTGAAAGCTAATGGGTCCCGTTTTCTCATATATTTCATCTATTTGCTGATTGCATTAATTTTGACAGATAGAAATAAAAAATTTAAGTAAAAAAAAAAATAATAATAATAATCTTCAGCGATTCACTATTGGAAAATTTGAAATTTATTATTTTTCGTCTTTTAGACCATTTGGGAACAGTAGTTGAAGATGAAGCGAAAGTGTAATCTTAACTGTTAAATCAATTTTCTCTCGAGATTCATTAAAATTTGAGTAGGTTAATCCCTTCAGCCCTATCTCATTATTAAGAAAAAAGGGCTTTCACAGCAATTATGGCCCAATTAAAAAAGAAAACAAAAAAAATCCTGTTGCAAGAAGAACTCATCTTAAAAGAAAATTAAAAATTTTATAAAGCAGGATCAGGACTTTAGATTGAGTTTTGATAAAAATAGATCCAGTTTGTCTTGTAAACAACTTTTATTTATATTTACAATATTTTTAGTCAGTAAAATAAAATATTTTCAGTATAAATATCATAAACGGCTTTATTGTATATGTTGTTTTTTTTAATGGGATTAATTTTTTTATTATTAAATATAAAAATAAGATTCTATAACAAAACTACAAAAATATCTGGTATGGGCTTTTAAGTCTTGTTATGTATTTATTTAAGAAACAATTAACTAAAAAACAGGTTATTTAGTATAATAACTATATAGTTCACTAATTAAATTACGATTATATAGCAAAAAATCTGACCTGGGCTTTAGAGTTTTTTTTTTATTTCGTAAGCAAATTACTAAAAAAAAAGTAATAATTGTTAGAATAAATATATAGTTCACTGATTAAATTATAATTAGTTCTAACTATAGCTAATTTTTACCCATCACTGATTTTCAGTATATCGATGTGGCAGGGCTTAAATACCAAATTAAAAAAAAAACTCCTAAAGTTAATTTTTTTTATTTAATATTATTAACTATCACTCATTGCTAGAAGAGAAATTAAGATATAGATAAAACTAAAGTATGAAAATTAACTTAAGGAGAAAATGTTTTTCAAACAAACGGCTTATACAGAGTGAGAAATTAAAAATAACTGACAACACCCTATCATATGAGATACCATTCCATAGTACCTATTGTTCTGGGTAGGAACATAGTTGATAATTACTTTTCACACCTCAAGAAACTCATAAAAACGAATTTTCATATTAACAAACAATTATTAGCAACAAAAATAAAAATGATTAAAAAAAAATTTGAATTAGAAAAGAGAGAAATTCTATATTTAGCCGTACTGCCCAAATACATTGTGTTCCTGCAATACACAGCATACCAAGCAATCCAAAATCAGACATTTATACACTACATATATTTACATGATGTAACAATATTTGTTTTCTCTACCTTTTCGTTTTACAATCAATACAAATATTTAATTTTTTTTTTCTGCAACGAATGGGATGTTAAGGTCTTTGTGAATGAGTTTATTTGTAACTTAATAAGGAGCATCAAGGATTTTGCGTAGAATTTTGGATAGTAAGGATTGGATGCAGCAGGAATTTTATGGTTTGGTGTAGTCCCAGTGCTCAATTCCATATGTCCAAATTTGTCTGATTATCGTAGTGTATACTAAATTTTTGTTAAGTTTAGAGCGTTTGTCAAGTAAGTGTTGTAACAATCGGAATTTACAAGCAGTTTCTTGTCGTTTCAGTTTTGTGTGTGGATTCCAAGTAAGCTTCGTGTCAAGATGGAGTCCTAAGTATTGAATCTGTTCAACAGGCTGTAATGGAGTATTTAGAAAGGATACTGTAGGACTGGAGGGTAGCGGTTTACGACGGAGACTTTCTTTTATTAAATAATTAATTTGTAAATCATTAAAATTCACTATTTAGTTTTTAAAAATATTTGTTAGGATACCTAAAGGCTTTAAGGAACCATATTATATTTATATTAATGCTTCGATAAAAAATAGTGGGTAGAAGCAAAGACATGTTGTACAAGCTCGAGGCTAAAGCGATGTTTGATCGCGGCAACCTGGAGAGGGGAAGAACTTACTCCTGTTCCCTCCAAACTACCAACAGCCTCATTCCAATTCCAAAATGTCAAACTGTCATGACAGCAAATGCTGTTACGACTGTAACTAACAAATAATTATAAAATAGTAGTGGCTAACACTTTTGCCGCAATAACGGAAACTTTACCATAGTTTAATGTCAAGGTGTGTGTATGTGATAGTTAACGAGACAGTAGCTTCATTGCAATTACTTATTAGTACTATCAACTATCACTCTAGAGCTAGGGCAGCAGTGCAATTATAAATGTAACAATCATTCAGTGACCGAAGAAAGAATTTTCATACCACGTTTTTTTTTATTATTAAATTATGAATTTATGCAATAAAAAATCCCACGTACTTCAAAAATGAAAAGTATATTTATAAAATAAGTACAAATAAAATTCAAATGAAAAACATCAAAAGTAAAAAAAAACAAAAAAAAAACAGACAAAGTATTAGCATACCTTGCATTTTATTTTTTTTTTAATTTAATATTTTGTATGCTGACATCCTAACCCATCCTAACACTATGCCGATGACACATGTCTATTGTCTGTGAACAAGGATCCTTACATTGTATCCCAAACCCTCCAATCCCACATCACCACCCTTGAAGAATGGTGCCAAAACTAGAGGATTAAAATTAATTCCAATAAATCCAATAAGTGTTTTTCAATATATATTTCATGTACTGCAGCCCATGAATGGTTAGGAGGTGCAGTACTTTAATGCAGGTACTTTAATGCAGTTATCTCGGGAACTATTGACTGTAAAAAGCACTATTAGGGCTCATATTTTAGCAAATTTACTCTACTTTTACAATATTCTATTAGGTTTTCTTATGTTGTAATTTCAAAACCATTATACTATATATTATACATAACTATACTTGGTAGACCCATCAATATCGACTAGCAATTACACATAGTTCTCTTTAAAGTAATTAGAAATTGAGATAAAATATTTTTTTTTTTTTTTTAGTTAGCTTTTGTAATATTTGTATTACAGTTAGGGACGATACACGTTGTTACAAGTTAAAAAAAAAGGATCTCAAGGATACGATGGCGTAAATAAGGCCTTAGTGGAACAAACAAGAGATCCTTCCCCGAGATAGGATAAAGAGAAATTGGCTCTAGCTGTTGGGCAAACAGTCTCTGATTCTATCGCGCTCTTGTTTCGTATTAATGTTACTGCACAGGCACAAATTCCCTCTAAGTCCTTTGCCAAACCTTAGGGGGAGATAAACATTCTAAGGCGGTTTGAATTATTTAAATGTGAATATAATTTCTTTTGAATGTTTTTTTTTTTAAATAATTTATTTATTGTTATTTACAATTGTATACATATATACACATCAAGTAAGTCTGTTGTAAGTGATATTATGACATGATACAAACATGTGGAGAATCGTTTGTCAAGTAAGTGTTGTAGCAATCGGAATCTACAAGCAGTTTCTTGTCATTTCAGTCTTCTGTGTGGATTCCAAGTAAGTCTCTTGTCAAGATGGAGTTTTAAGTAAAGAATCAACGGGCGTTAGTGGAGTATTTAGAAAGGATTCTGTAGGACAGAAGGGTAGAGGTTTACGACGGAGAGTAAAGGTGGTCTGGTGGGATTTGTCAGGATTTATATTGATTCTCCAGTTTTTGTGTCTTCAATAGATGTTATATGTGTCTGTAGTGTTTTTGATGCATTAGTTGGGTCATTTAATACAGACAGTATACATGTGTCATCAGTGTATGTTAGTAGGACTGTGTTAAGGTGGGTTTGGGTGTCAGCTGTATAAACCGTATAAAGAATGGGACCAAAGATACTACCTTGAGGAACACCAGCGGTCTGAGTATAGAGAGATGAGTAGGCTAGGTTATGTTTTACTTTGAAGGTTATATCAGAAAGGTAGGAGCGAATTATAAGGAAATATGTAGGGGAAATGAAATATCAAACATCTACTGCAATGTCTCTTTCGGTTGGAAATAAAGTCCGTCTGCTAATTAGTTTGGCATTTGCCAGCAAGAAAAAAGTGAAACGCACAATACGAAAGGAGAACTTTCTTACCCCTCCACTAAAAAATTTTAATTCTCTGGTTTTACTGTCATTCTGACTGACAGTGTAGTTTAATTTGTTTTCTGAAAAAAAGTGTTTATTTTATTTCGGAACTATTGTTAGAATCCATAAAAAAAAGTAACATACTCTAGAGTTAGACCCACTTAAGAAGAATTGACGAAGGTTCGAAAATCAACAATACTCTCAAATAAACTTATGCCAGTGTTTTGACCTAATGAAAATTAAATCAAAATGAGAGTAATCATGGATATAAAATGTATACTGAGAAATTATTTATGTACATATAACTTATGTGAAGTGTGGTGAAGATAATAAAAAAAAGGAAAAAGGGGAATTTGCCTGTTTGTTTACAAGGGGAGTTAGGATTACGGCTGATATTGTGCCTGGCCATTCCGTAACTTATACTTCTTTATATTATTAATACGTATCCATAAAAACATCACCTTTGTCCTAGTCTATTTCTCAAAATCGGAGTTGGTAAAGGACACTCTATTAATGGATCGGTAGGACATTAATGGGAAGGAAGAGGAAGCGACGCAAGATGGGGAGGCACAACCTGATGAATGGCAAAAAGTGTAGCAGGAAATTGTCCTGGGATTGGCAGCCCTGATTGCCTATTAGCTTCCAACGTTCCACGTTATAAACCAGAAATATCCGTCCCCTGCCCATTTCGATTTCGACAGTCGATACTTCGGCTTAATAGAATTAGGAACCCGTTTGCTGATTAAATGAAGAATCGATTTCTATATTTATATACAGCTTTCGATTATCTTTTGTATGGTACTACTGACAAAAATTGAATTTACAAATAAAGCTTTTGATGCTACCATGGGTTTGTATGACTTATAATGGGTTATAAGTCATTTATTTATTTCTCTAGTGTTTTGTTTATAACTAGTGTTGTGTTAATAAAACACGTACAGATAATGTTAATGACCATGGTATTAGTTTAATTGAAAAAGATAATTTTATGCCGTTAAAAAATATGTCTGTACCACTACAATCCATAAAGGTTCAAGGGATGGAGTACTATAATGCTACTATAATAGTGCTTTTCTTGACCAACAAGGAGTGGATATTTGATGTGCAAGGGAGTGGATACCCTGAACAGATGGTATCCTTCTAATTATTTGTTTTATTTATATATTTTTAATTTGAGAGAGAGAGAGAGAGAGAGAGAGAGAGAGAGAGAGAGAGAGAAATACTTTATTCATCTATGCTGCCTAAATACATCAGGTAAGGTAAATCCATTATTTTCATATGGGCTCCAAACCACATTGGCACTGTTGGTAACGAGCTCGCAGACAAAGCTGCCAGTCACTCGCGCTCCCTGGCCGAGGGACTGCCGTTCTTACCCCATCAGAACTCAGTACACCCCTTAAACTACAAATATTAGAAAAATGGCAGGCCAAGTGGGATGAAAGCTCTCCCAGTAAATTAAAAGAAATAAAACGATCAGTAAAACCATGGTCGACATCCTACCGCAACAGCCGCAGGGAGGAGGTTGCTCTGGCCCGCTTGAGAATAGGTCATACTCTCCTCACGCACTCTCACCTGATCAGAAAACTGCCACCTCCAACGTGCAAATATTGTCAGTCCATTCTTACGATTAGACATATTTTCGAAGAGTGTACTCACTATTTGCCAACAATAAACAGGATAGGACTGACCCCAAATTTATCCGAAACTCTCGCAGATGAGGAAGCTAAAATTGCACGAGTGTTTGAATTTTTAAAAGCACATCGCCTTCTTTATAAATTATAACTCCTCTTCGATTTTTATGTGTTTTTATTTATTTATTTTTTTATTTTATTTCTCCATTTTTTTTTATTTTGATATTTTTTATTTATTTTATTTTATTCTATTTTTTTTTCTTTACTTTTATCATCCCATAGGCGTTGATGACCAGAGGGTTTTACGCCTTTAAGCAAAAAATCAACAACAACAACAACAACAACATCAGGTTGCTATATCACACAGAATACTTATCAATCCGTAATCGGACATATATAAATTACATATAATTACATGGTATAATAAGATATAAAGAAAACTGTCCAGATTGGCCTTATTACTGTCATGTAGATCTGTCTTCTGTAATGAATTGGAAGGTTAGACCGTTTGATAAGTAAGTGCTGTAATAGTCGAAATCGACTTGCAGTCTTGTGTGAGGATTCCAGGTTAGTCGTTTGTCCAGGGTCCTATAAAGTAGCAGATCGGTTTGAAAAGGATAAGAGCAACATTATTAAAGGATACTGTAGGGCACTCAACAGGTTTACGACGAAGGGTAAAGGTGATTTGATGGGATTTATTTTAATAAAATAAAATTAACCCCAACTAAACCATTCTTCGAGGGCTGCAAGCATACATGTGTCATCGGTTTACGTGGTAAGGATAGTATTAGGATACGTTGGGATGTCAACTGTATAGACGGTGCAAAAGGATGGAACCGAGGATATTACCTTGAGGAACACAGGCGGACTGAATTTCAGTTTAGTATAGAATTTCTATTTTTGCCTTAAGTTGTTCATACAACACCATTTTTCATAACTGAATTGATCGAAATACTTCCCCTTACTGTATATTCTAGACATAGATAAGTGAAAGTTAAACCCTAGACTTAACTCATCCATGAAGCATAACTCTACAAACTGAACGATTATGCCATTTGTATTACAAATGACTTGTTACTTAACATTCAGCTATAATAATTTGTCTGTGAATAGTGATTAATGTAAGTACTCTGGAGAAAGCTTAGCCAGTACGGTGGCCTGAACGCCATTGCTATGCAGGACCTTAGTAAATCCAGTTAGGCCGCGTCTTAATCAATTGCGATGTTAATGTTCCCTAGTTGCTAACACTTTGAGCCCTCCAATTCACCACCCCTAATGGCTCTCCTATACAATATATAATTCCATCATCTATTGTTTAAGATTTTTAAACTTATGTATTGTTAATATAATTATTTTTTTTTAAAGATTACAAATATAATAAAAATTTGTTCTTACCAGAAAAAAATCATAAAAAAGGTTTTAGACAATTAATGATAACGGAAATAATAACAAATAAAATAGTAGATAAAAAAAGAAATATATAAATAAAATACTTAATGACGGAAAGGGGAAAATAATGAAAAAAATAGGACACCAACCTTATTGAATACAAATAAGTACAAAAATGAATATGAAGGCGACCAACGTTTCGCCCTATGTTGCAGAGCTTCATAAGGGCTAAAAAAGACACAAATAATAAAATAAGGTTTATGCTATGGCTCCGACTAACAGCTCTATTTTTGCTGACGTGGGTCCCAGAAATAGCATTTTATTTATTTGTTCCTGTATTCCTATTTTGATTATATATCTCTATCGGTTCTTGATGGGAATAGACTTATAATGTTTTGAAAATTATTGCTATTTAGAACTAGGTACGATGCTATGTATGCTAGGTATAATTGTTTATAATTACTCATTGGCTATCCTTTCCAATGGTTTGTGTTCACCAATATACTAGATTATGATAATGAGCTGACATACAGGGACTCTAAACTATAAAATGTTTTTTTTTTTTTTTTTTTTTTTATTATTTATTTATTGTAATTTACAACTGTACAAAATAATACAATAAGTAAATATGTTGTATGTTTCATATACATTTGAAAATCTTGGGAAGGAACCACCCATTGGTGGTACTTCAAACATTAATTTAAACTAGAAGGTCCCGTGGCCATCTTCTTTTCAGACGCCTCGGAGGATTATCAGGGATTGTTAAGGATGAAAGATTAAGAATTAATGGGTTAGGATGGTTAAGGAGTTTGGAATAAAAAGACGCATATCTGTTTTGGGTCAAATCTGCAACCAATGGGATGTTAAGGTCTTTATGAATGAGTTTATTTGTGACGTAATAAGGAGCATCAAGGATTTTACGTAGGATTTTGGATTGCAACGATTGGATGGGGGAAGAATTTGATGGTTTGGTGGAGCCCCAGAGCTCAATTCCATATGTCCATTGGTCTGATTATTGTCATGTAGATCAGTCTTTTGTAATGAATGGGAAGTATAGAGCCTATAAAATGTAGTCGGCTTAGCATTATGTTATATTTAAAAATATTAAGAATTGAGGTATAATAAGATACTGCATACAACATTATAAAAGTATACTGTAGGACAGTGGGTAGGCTTATGACGAAGGATAAAGGTGATTTGATGGGATTTATTTTCACTCACTGTTGGGCGCTACAGTTCTTGTAGGACCTGTGCCTCTGCCACCATCCTTTCCCATGTCTCGCGGTCTCCAGCGAGACTCCTCCAATTTTCAACTCCCATTCTTCTCAAATCATCTAGCCACCGACGGCTGGGTCAGCCCCTTTTCCTTTTTCCTCCTGGTGCACCATTTAGCATCCTTTCCAGTTCATCCTTTCCACCTGTCCCAACCATCTTAGCCTGCTCTTCTTAATAACACAGTAGATATCAGGCTCTCCACACAATTTCTTTATTTCGTCATTGCTTCTGATTCTCTACCTGTGCTCCTCTTTAACGGCTCCAAAGATCTTTCTCAGGACTCTTCTCTCCCAAACCAGTAGAGCTCTTCTATTTTCCTTGCTTATAGTCCATGTCTCACTACCATACATTACCACTGGCCTAATTATAGTTTTGTACTACAAAAGCTTTGCTTTCCTGGAAAGACTTTTGTATCGGAGAGCTTTCTGCAGGGCGTAGAAACATCTGGTTCCTGCTACCATTCTGCCCTTAATTTCTACTTATAAATTATTGTTCTCCGTCACAATTCCTCCCAGGTACTTGAAATTACTGCAGCTGTGAAACATGTTTTCCCCCACCTTCACAATATCTCTTCTCTCCCCGGTCTGTCTAGAGTTTTTCATATATTTAGTCTTTTCAGTATTTATATCAAGTCCTGAATCCTGTGCTGCTCTCTTGAATTCTTGTGATTTATTTTAACCCTCTAATTTCTGCACCATTCTTCGAGGATTATGATATGGGATGGGAAAGTTCGGGGTGCAATTAGTTATAGTAAACTACGAGCACACATGTGTCGTTGGCATACATAGTAAAGATAATGTTAGGATTGTTTAGGAAGTCAGCTGTATAGATTGTGTAGAGGATGGGATCGAGAATACTACCTTGAGGAACACCAGTGTACGTTTAGGTATAAAATCTAACTCTGTTCAATCAGTTCAAAAAGTTCAGCCGCGGATTTTTAGGATCCTAAGAAAAAAAAATAAAGAAAATTCACTGATCACAACCAGACCTTGATAGAAATATGTCGATTCTTCGGTAAAAATAGGCGCACATCACATACTTCTCTCTCACAGTAATGAGGAAAACGAATGAAAAAGAACCTTGTATAAATTCCATTCTTCCTATTATAACTTACAGTTTGCTATTTCAATAATCTCAGAATGTTAGTTTAAAATAAATTTAAGGAGGCGACCATCGTGGAAGAGGTGGTAAATATTTTTGCCAGCAATCCCAGAAGGGTGATTCTCTCATAGCAAACCTCTTCATCAAGAGATTTTTGTATTTATTATGTTTATTGTATGTATTGATGTATAATAATTACTTTTATGCTCCATTTTCAATAATTTATTGTGATAATAGCTCATAAAAATTTAAAGAGTAATTAATGGATATAATGAAGTAGCAATAAAATGGTGGGGGTATGTCTTGGAATGTAGAATTTCATATCTTTCTTTTACCAAATGTCTCCGAATAGACTATATAATATATATATGTATGTATGTATGTAGTGGGCTGATGTCTGCTCCCCCCCCCCCAGGTACAATCCTGCCTACGCCCATGTCAGCTCCACTGTGAGGAAAGATATCGACATAATATTCACTACTCAAATGTATCTTAGATCAACTATCCTTAAGACCAAAGAGATTGAAATGTTGGTACAATATAAATTAAAGTAAAAGTTTCAATATAGGAAGTTTTTCATATAATTTTAGCACTGAAATTATAATAATTTTTAAAATATAATGTTTCTCACTACTTTAAAAAAAAGGAATATTAAACTGGATATTATTGGTAAAACAGAGCTGGGCGACTAAGTGGTCGGTCTTCTAGCGACATTGCAAAGCCTTAAAAGAAAGATTTTTTGGTCGTATCCGATGCATTATTAATGAAAGAGCCACTTTGCCGAATTTCCTTAAGTTGGTCCCCAACCCCTAGCAAGAAATCTTATCGGTTGAGCAAAAACTACACTCTATCTTATTTATAAACTTTTTTGTGAAATAAATTATTAAAAAAACATTAGCTATCACAGAAATATACAATAATTTCTGTTACTATGGCATATTTTTACTAGAAAGAAAATTGAATCAAATTTATCTGTGAAAAATGCATTACATGTAAATATGGAAAATCTATAAAACATTTATCTACATTAACATAAAAATGTTTATCGTATAAAAATATGTATTAATAAATAACATTCGCTCAAGTTGAGATACACTCTAAATTAAAAAAATTAAATCATTAAAATACGTCACACAAATAAGACACGGGAGGGTGCCCTCAGGATCCCCGCGGATGAAATCACTAAGAGGTTGCTGGACTGTAGGCAGCATTGGACCAGATAGTACAAGAGCCGGGAAGAAAAAAAGGCAGTTATCTCACCCCAATTTTTAATTACTTCAATAAAAATGTGTGTATAATTACTAGTCAAAATTGATAAGTCTGCCTAGTATAGGTAGGAAATTAAAAATGGTGGCTGTTTCTAAACCTTAAAAAAACATACATTTTTCATTCGGAGCACTATATCTTAAAAACTACCAACAACACGAAAAAATCTAAGAGAACGTTATTTGAAGAAGAGTAGATTTGATGAAATATTACCCTTAAAGAACTATTTACGTCCAATAGTTCTCGAAATATAGCTTTTTAAAAAGCAAAATTTCTTAATAATCTACTGCAAGATTAGTAGTTAATTAATTTATATTGAGAAATCTATATCTCAGGAACTGTGTGACGTACAGATGTCTATTAACACTCAAATTAAAGCTAGTTTAATGGACTATAAATAATTGTTCTGACATTAAATTTGATTTATGAAAAACTTCCTTTCAAAAACCATTGGACGTACTGATGTCTGCCAGCGCTCAATTTAAAGCTAGTTAAATTTACTACAGAATAGTTAATTGTTTTTCTTTGTAGGAGTAGTAGTTTTTATGATATTTGACAAAATAAACTCACAAAATGTTAATTTATAGTTGTTGGTATAAAATGTTGGATTTTTGAAAAATATATCTCTAGATCCATAAGACTCACATATGTCTGCCAGCACTCAAAAGTAAATTTAACTTACTATTAAGTAGTTTATGACACTTATCTTTGTAGGGGTAGTAGTGTTTATGATATTCACATATGAATATAAATTTGCCAAATGAAAATTTGTCCGAACAATTATAAATTAATTTATTTTATATATTTATCTCATTATATCAATTATATTTTAGCAAATTTCATGTAAACTATCACTACTACGAAGATAACCATCATAAACTACTTTATAGCTCATTGAACTAGCTTTAATTCGAGTGCTAATAGGCATGTGTACAAAAGATCTCAAGGCTGTTTCCTTTTCAAAGTAGTGAATACAGTACTGAAATACTAGAAATATAGTAGTACTATCATGGTAGTTATAGATATTTGTACAAATAATGAAGCTAATGTTAACTAAGAACCGAGTATTTCATAGATTTTTTTTTAAATCTTTAACTGACACTACTTTATTATATTTTAAAACCAAAACAGGAGAAAAGTAATTTGTATATTAAAATGTAATGAATTGAAAAAAAAATGAGAAAAAAATCGACGGATAAAAATTAAAAGATAAATAAAATTTCGAAATATCAAAAATTCTAAGAAAATTTTATTTTATAATTATGAGAATTAATTTGTAATTGAAACACTTTTTAAGTAAAAAATAATAGTTTTTCTTTTTTTTAGTTTCTGCTTAAAATAGAATCATTACGGAAGATAACAAGTATTTGAAGAAGCACGTGGTCAACGCATGCTATTGTTTTTGTTTTAGGTTCGTTTTGTATCCCAGGACCAATCAATCTACACTTACGGGTCTCGATCCGTTGAGTAAAATCCGGCCCGGAGGACCAATATTTTCAGGGCTTCACAAATTAAATTCAGTTTCAAAACAACTGGATAAAATTCAAATCATGGAATCGAAATGTTTATTTTGAAATTTGTAAAAAAAGTTGTATGAATTCCTCCATAATTGTTCACTATACATTTTATTAAAATGCTCAATATTTATCACTTTCAATGACCTATATACGAAGCATGCAGTGAGGGGATGTATTGCAATTGTAAAAAATTTCTAAACCAAGTTTTAAGACTAATGAAGTCTCAATCAAGTATTACAACATGGTGTGTGTAATGTCTTGATCACTATTTTACATTTTTTTATCCTCATGTATTGCCTTTGGATCAACGAATTAAAGTAAAATATTGTTTTCTCTATTATATCATTTCTTTCTTATCATTTTTACTCTATACTTACATGGTTATTTTAACATTTTGTCAGTTTTTTTCTTAATAATTGATTATGACAAGGGGATAGTCTCGAGCAAAAGACAGCTATGTTCAATTCTGTAGCTATTGAAATATTATAAGCAATAAAGATGAATTATAAAAAATAATAATAAATAATAAAAGTAATGTTTCTGTTTATTAATCTCAATTAGAATGTCTATTCTCGACATTTTAATCTTTAATAATTATTTCAGAATTTTTTTTTTTTCGGAAAACTGTTTTTTTACTAGAATACCTTAAAGAGCATCATTTAAAGTAGAGTAAATTGCTAAAATGTAAGCCCTAATTGTGCTATTTACGTTCAATAGTTCCCAAGATATGGCATTTTAAAAAAATGTTGTACGGAACGTTCTGAAAGATCAGTAGTTAGTGAATTTATTTTGAAAAATTTATATCTCAAAAACCATTTGACGTACAGGTGTCTACTAGAACCTAAATTAAAGCTAGTTTAATAGGATAGAACGTATTTTATAACCTTTACCTTCGTAGGAGTAGTAGTTTTCATGAAATTTGCTAAAATAAATTGATTTATAGTTGTTCGGACAAATTTTCGTGTGCCAAATTTATATTCATATGTGAATATCATAAAAACTTCTACCCCTACAAAGATAAGTGTTCAAAATTACTTTATAGTAAGTTAAAATTACTTTATTTTAAGTGCTGGCAGAGATATGTGCGTTTTATGGATCTAGAAATATATTTTTCAAAAATCCAACATTTTATACCAATAACTATAAATTAACATTTTGTGAGTTTATTTTGTCAAATATCATAAAAACTACTACTCCTACAAAGAAAAACATAATTAACTATTTTGTAGTAAATTTAGCTAGCTTTAATTTGAGTGCAGACATCGATACCTCCAATTATTTCTGAAATAAAGTTTTTCATAAATCTAACTTGTTGTCCGATGAGCTATAAATCAATATATTTTAGCAGATATCATGAAAACTACTACTCCTGCGAAGATTAACTTCTTAAACTACTTTATAGTTCATTAGACTAACTTTAATTTGAGTGCTAATAGAAATCTGTACGTCCAATGGTTTTTGAGATATAGATTTTTCAAAATAAATTCACTAAGTGGTCTCGTGGCCATCTTCTTTTCAGAGAGAACTATTTAACGTAACTAACTCTGTTAGGGCTCATATTTTAGTAAATTTGCTCTTCTTTAAATGTCACTCCCTTAGGTTTTCTTGTGTTGTTACTACTTTTGAAGATATAGAGCTCCAAAATTAATTTTTTTTATCGTTTTGAAACAGCCGCCATTTTTTATTCTCTCTACCTATACTTGGCAGACTCATCAGTTTTGACTAGTAATTATACCTAGTTTTTTATTAAAGTAATCAAAAATTAGGGTGAGATAACTGCCTTTTTTTCTCCTCTTGGGCTCTTGTACTAGGCGGTGTATAAGAGTAAAATAGGGAGATTGTGATTGTCAATTAAATAGAATAATATTAATTGTAAAATGAAAAGGTAGGAAAAATAGTTGTTATATCATGTAAATATATGTCCGATCACATATTGATTAGTATGCTGTGTATTATAGCAACACAATGTATTTGGCCATCATAACTAAATAAAGCATTTCTCTCTAACTGATTCTCATGAACTTGTAAAATAAACTGGATCTTTCCTAATTTAAATATTTTCATTGTTTTAAATTATTTAGGTCATATTAAATAAGTTAAAATTTGTCCCCACTATTTTAATAATGAAATATAAATATTAAAATTCATAATAAATGTTGTTTAAAGTGATTATTTTGGCCATTAAGACAGGTTTGACATCTTCCTTTCACAACAGCAGTAGCCGAACGAGACTAGAAATGTATTTTTGTTTCGGAAGTTTCAATTATTGTTCTTTGTAAAGTATGAAGGACATTGACCGGATTTTCATAGATTTTTTTTTTCATAGACCTACTTTTTGTTTATGTTTACTCTATACACAGATAGGACACTTATCCCCAAAACCTCCTGTACTTTACATCTAGAACAGTAAAAAAGTCCGAACAAATATTGTACAACAAATACAAGAAAAAATTTCATATTAGAAAAAAGAAATTCATGAACAGCATTGACCTGCATTGTTAATGCATGAAGTGACAACCCTCTAACATTTTGTGTGTTTTTATATTATTTTTTGTTCTATGAATTTATGTTTTCTCTTATTTTTTTTAATAGTTTTTAGTTTTGTTCACTTTTAATAATCCTTTCTTTTCATATTCATTATTTATTATTATTGTTTATTAAAACAGAATGTAGTGTTTGAAATGATAGTATTTTTAAGATAGGAAATTATACTTTATTACGGTTAGATAGGCACTTAAAAAATAATATAAAGTTTCTTAGGATTGGTTATTTTATTTTATCTTATCTATTTATTAGGACTATTTTATTTTTATTTTCTCTCACCACTTATTTTTTTATGTTCTTCTTTTCCTAGGTGAATAATTAGCATTATATTGTCTACTATTTTATAATTACAAATATCCAATACTATTCAAACACTGTATGAATATATTATGCTTTTAGTAAATATTTAAAATATATGCTTCTTCTGTAGGGCTTCTACAGAGGAAAAAAATATATATATATATATATTTATAAAAACGACCCCTTCATAAATACATACCTAATATAACATCTTAAAATTACAACAAAATAAAAAGTACACATTACAAACTGACTCAACTACTGAACACGGACCGTCTTTACCGTTTTAAAGGCTTCTTTAAAAGTTTTTACAAAACTAACACTGATTTCTGTAATTGCGACTAGCAAACTCTATAAGCTACCAATCACTTACCCTGTACGATCAACAAAGGGTCAATTTAATATAAAGCTGCATAACGCAGGGAGATACATGGCCACTTAAGGAATCGTAAATCTTCACAAAAAGACCTGGTGCACTTCATCTCTAAAATATAGTTAGTCTAAATGTGATCATTACCTGTACCCCAACTGTACCTCTTTTATAATAATCATTAATTTAATTATATTTTTTCTAGTTCAATATTCAATCCCCACATCTGAACTATATTTATATTTATTATCCATATACTTTTAATTCTTGTTATCTATTGTATTAAATAATTAGTTGCCTTCTTTAACCACATATCCTAATTGCATCATTGTAGTTATTGTATTTTTAATTTATTTGCTCTTTGTTTTTGTTTTTCTGGAAATATTTTTATTTTGGTACTATAACACATTCCAATGGTAACACTAAATTACATCCATACAGTATGTGGTTTCACATGGAATATGTACACTTTTTTTTTTTTAATAAACTTCTCCTGCATAGGGTTACTCTGTAAGAGAATATATATATTTTAATATGTTGACCTCTCTATTTGTGTGTTTTAACGTATTTATTCATTAAATTATTTTATTTTATTAGTACTATTGTTTTGTTTTTTTAAACTTATTTATCCATTCAAGTGTTTCCTGTAACCGGTTTTTTTATTATATTTTCCTTTTAATCTATGTGTTAGTCTTATTCTCGTAAAATGTATCTATTTGTTTGTTTTTGGTAGACTGATCTACTGCTGTGACTATGAATTATGGTCTGATCTCACATTGCCGTCTAATATTGAATTTGTTTAGCGGGTCACTGAAGAGGATCTGAGAGGGTGAATTCCGGAGAGCGAATTTGTTGATCGGGTGAACTAAAAATTTGTGAAATGGTGAAATTAGAGGAGCGGAAATGAGAAAGAAAAATAGGATTGAATTGAAACATTTGTATTTGTTGTACAGACCGAAATTGATTGTAAAAGGAAACTGTAGGGGAAAAAAAATTGTTTATTATATCTTATTATTGTATCTCTTTTCTTCTGTTTATACCATGTATGTGTAATTTATATATGTCCGAATACGGATTGATAAGTATGCTGTGTGAGATAGCAACCTGATGTATTT
>NW_027108815.1:127574-128758 GCF_000696795.3 Halyomorpha halys | reverse complement strand
TGGTAGTGAGTCAGTGGAGGCTGAGCAAGTGCTTGTATAATAGTTAAGTTTATGCTCCATTTTCAATAATTTATTGTGATAATAGCTAATAAAAATGTATATATATATATATATATATATACACATTATGGATTAATATTCACATTCCTACTAGGTATCAAGTATTAAACCAGTTTTTCATTCCCGGCCTATAAAGCATAAACGATATGGAATAATTCAGTTCAGAATCCAGCCCTATTGTTAAATATAATCGCGGCGAAAATAAAAAATGTTCTCCATTTTTTTTCCATTTAATATTCAACCGCTTAAAAACGATACGTTCAAATACGATACAAAGGTTAAAAGCGAGACTATATCGTGCATTGTGCTCTGTGCAAGAGGCAAAAAGGGTTTATATTATCTCGAACGGAGAACAATAGGAATACAAATAAGGGTGTTCTACAAAGGAGTCGTTTTCAATTAAATAACCTCGCAAGGGTTGGAGGTTGGAGGTTGGTGGTTGGAGGTTGGAGAGTCCCACCTTTGTCCGAGATCTCTTTGCCTCCCTTGGCCACTTCATTAGTGAGGCCTCTCACCTCATTATGTTGTATCAACCTTCATTAAGCACATTTCATTTCATAATTACTAAAGAAACACTCTCATAACAGCCCTATTTCGGGTTTTGAATTATAGAAATGTAAAAGAACTTGTTAACAGAGTTACGTAATAAACATATACATATAAAAAAAAAGAAAAAAAGAAAAAAAAGAAAGGTATTCATTAATTTTGAAAGCTTGAATTTTTTCGTTTCAAATTTTGTTTCATATTCCTACCTTCACTATTTTATATTTTTTTTTTAATCAACCTCTCCTGCCTTTTGAGGAAAATCTAAAACGCATTTAACATGACTGACGCTGATGACACATGTATACTGTCTGTAAACAACGACTCAACTAATACATCACAAACACTACAGGCACACATAACATCTATTGAAGAATGGTGTAAAAACTGGAGAATCAAAATAAATCCCACCAGATCACCTTTACTCTCCGTCGTAAACCTCTACTCTCCTGTCCTACAGTATCCTTTCTAAATACACCACTAATGCCTGTTGAACGGATTCGATACTTAGGACTCCATCTTGACAAGAGACTTACTTGGAATCCACACACAAGACTGAAACGACAAGAAACTGCTCGTCG
>NW_027108815.1:123981-127524 GCF_000696795.3 Halyomorpha halys | reverse complement strand
GATTCGATACTTAGGACTCCATCTTGACAAGAGACTTACTTGGAATCCACACACAAGACTGAAACGACAAGAAACTGCTCGTCGATTCCGACTATTACAACATTTAATAGACAAACGGTCTAAATTGCCAATCCATTACGAAAGACTGATTGATCTACATGATTAGTCTAAGGCCTATCTGGACATAAGGAGGTAAGCTTGGGGCTAAACCGTCAAATTCCTCCCGAATTCAATCCTTACAGTCCAAAATCCTTCGTAAAATCCTTAACGCTCCTTACTTTGTCACAAATCAAGTCCATCCATCATGACCTCAATGTCACATATGTTGCCGATTTGGCCAAAACCAGATACCATTCCTTCCATGGAAAACTTCCCAACCACCAAAATCCACTTGTTTCTAACCTGGCTTCTCCTTCATTACCTAATAATCCTCCTAGGCGTCTGAAAAGAAGATGGACTTGGGATCTTCTCCTCTAGAAATGTTATTGGAGTTCTATCAATGGGTAGATCCTCCACATGTTTGTTTCATGTCACTATCTCACCTACAGCAAATTTACATGTTGTATATATGTTATACAGTAGTAAATAAAAATAAATAAATGATTAAAAACAATTGATTTGCTATTTAGGATAGAATATATAATTCTAAACTTGTTTATGTTTGAGTTCGTTTAATGTATTACTGTTCACAGAAAAGATTCTATTTTACGTTTACCTTTGAGGAAGAGTTAATAAAAGAGTAAAATCTGATGAATTACATTTTTCAATGTTGAGACTAATCATTTATTCAGTTAAGTATTGTACTAAATCATTAAGGTGACTTTGCAAAGTATTTTAAGCGATTATTATGTCATGATGTTGAGAGAACATTGCTGTATCGTAAGAGAACATAAGTATGGAGGTATGTTTGGACTGGATGATGTCGTGAACGCAAAAGTTGAATCCTGTGGATGTTAATATTGAGCTAATGTCGAGATTTAACAATTAAAGAATTAGGATGATTTCAAAATTATTTAAAAATAATTATCATATTTTCTTTGATGATTAGATTTCTTCAGAACCAATACATCGGGCGGCGAAAATGAACTTGATGATATTATAAATGAAAATGTAAAAGTTGAAGAAAATTAATTTATTTTAAAAGTAAAATCAACAACAATTTATTTGCATCTATTTATTTTAATGATGAAAGGAATATGGTCCGGGTGCGGTCAGAAAAACTCAAATAGTAAATAATTATACTATTTTAATGAGCCAACGTTTCGCCCCACGTTGCAAGGCTTCGTCAGGGCTAAAAAAGATACAATATTTGTATCTAACAGGGGTATAAAATACTATATCACTACCCTTTACATAATGATGAAAATATAATGATCTGGTATAATTACCCTTTACATTTACTATTTACTACCTTAAATTGTCTTATTATATCTTACTTTTTTACATTTTATACCCCTGTTATTTTACACTTAGGTTTTTTTTTTCCTTTTGTAACTATGTGTTTGTATCTTTTTTAGCCCTGACGAAGCCCTGCAACGTGGGGCGAAACGTTGGCTCATTAAAATAGTATAATTCTACTATTTGAGTTTTTCTGACCGCACCCGGACCATATTCCTTTCATCTTTACACACGGTCAATCAATAATCTTCCAGTATTTATTTTAATATGTGGACCTGGTGATTTGTGTGTTTTAACTTATTTATTCATTAATTTATTTTATTTTATTAGTATTAGTATTTTTTTTTTTTTACTTATTTCTCCATTCAAGTGTTTCTTGTAACCGGTTTTTTTAAATATATTTTTCTTTGAATCTATTTGTTAGTCTTGTTCTCGTTAAATGTATTTATTTGTTTTTTTTACTGTAAGCTGATCTACTGCAGTGACTATTATTAATGGTCTGATCTCACATTGTCGTCTAATAGTGAATTTGTTTAGCGAGTCACTGAAGAGGGTCTGGGAAGGTGAATTGTGGAGAGTGAATTTGTCGATCGGGTGAATTAAAAATTGTGAAATGGTGAAATTGAAGGAACAGAAAAGGGAAACTGTAGGGAAAAAAAATTGTTTTCTTTCTATTTTATTATACTAAGTAATTATATGTAATTTATATATGTCCGATTACGGATTGATTAGTATATTGTGTGATGTAGCAAAGTATTTGGGCAGCATAGATGAATAAGGTATTTCTCTCTCTCATTCAGAATCACCAAAAAATATTGAAATCTGTGATCATACACCGTACAATCTCGTTATTAAACAAAAAATATTTTCGATAAACATTAATAACCAATTACAAATAATGATTAATATATTTTTAATAACAGTTTTAATCAACCATAATAACATTTATTTATTGATTGCAGGTAAGGATGCTGTTTATATATTACCAGTAATAAGTAACAGGTTAGTAATTAGCCAGTAAGTCAACACCCAGAGGATTATTCATCTCCAGGCTTAACTAATTTGCTTTTCGTTTTCAATAACCCTAGTTAAGTTAAAACTTTGTTAATTACAAATGAATAGAATTAATTATATCTCTGTCAAATATTTATTCTTCATCTAATCTGAACGAAGGGTAGTAATAATTTCTTGTAATATTCAGAGAGAACTGATTTTTTTAATTAAATTTTATTTCACAATATTCAGCTTTTCCTAAAGGTTATCTCTCTATAGGTTACAATTTTCAGGATATAAACTATAGTGAATAACTAACCTTAAAAGTTTTTCTATTCTTTTGTTGTCAATTTTATGAAGTTTCGGGATTTTCAAATCGACATAAAATTATCAAGAATTTTAATACCTTCCCACATAAATATTTATTATTTATATAAATTTTTTTCTTTAATAAAAACATATTAATGAGATGTTAGTTAATATTTGACCATATATTGATATTAGAAAATATGGCACAGATACACAAATAAGCAAACTTTATTAATTTATGCCCATGTTTCGTCCTGAAGTCTTCCCCAGGGCTATAAAACAAATATAATTTTTATTCGAAAAATAAAATTACTCTTTGTAGATATAAAAATAGTTATAATAATAAGGTTAAAACAGTATTAAAAATTAAGTTTTTATTTTTTTTTTAATTGTTTTTATATTTTTCCAATTTTTCATCATTTATTTGGTATAATTGTTCTTACCTCTACAATATTATTTTTAGCTTCTATAATATCAACTACTATCTACTTTATTTATTGTATAATTATTATATGTATATTTCCAAGTTTGATTATAATTATTTCCTATGTTTCTTCAGAGAAATATAAAAAGAAAAAGAAGATTATAAGAAATCTTGTTTTGTTTTACAGCCCTGATGAAGGCCATAAATTCAGGACAAAACTTCGGCTTAAATAAATAAGTTTTGCTTATTAATTTATATATACAGATCGTTTTGTTTGTTTGGTTGTTTAGTGGCGCCAAACTTCATTGGTCATCAACGCCATTTATATTTTATTTAATTTTGCTATTATTCGTTAAATTTTATTTATTTTTTGATTTGATTATTTTATTTATTTATTTATTTTTTATTTTTTTTATTAT
>NW_027108815.1:106031-122816 GCF_000696795.3 Halyomorpha halys | reverse complement strand
ATAAACAGAAGTGAAGTGCTGCTGCTATTGCATTTAGTTCGGCAGTGAATATGTTGCATAGTTTGTGGAGTTTGTATTGTATTGATAATGAAAGTAATATATTGATATTTAAACCTGTATTAAAAATATATGTGAAAATTAAATTTGATGTTAGTTTAACAATGGCATTATACAGATGTGAGGAGAATATACCCATTGATAGAACTCCTATAACAAGTAAATTAATTTTGTTTTACCCATATTTATTTGTTTAAAAAATGAAATAATCTTATTTTAAGAGTCTTTCTTGGTTATATTTTTGTCCTTTCTCCACAAATGATGTTCACATTAGGTTGAATCATTATTTCTGGCTCGAAATGGCCACCTCGAGAATTATCCTCATACTCGGACCTCGGGGTTCAAAAAGGTTCTTGGGCAGGACCAAATAATGTCCTTCATAAAAGCCTTCCATTTCCAACCCCCGTCACGCATCGGTACTAGAGGGATTTCTGTGTCCTCTTCAATATTAGTTCCCAGGAAGGCCCTTCAAGGTTTGGCCATCACGTCTTCTCTTCGTCCTTTGCTGAATATTAAAAGGAATATTTATTTGAACGTCCTGACTTAAGGAGTAGACATGGAGTGACGTATTTCGATCCTTCGAGAAATAAACTGTTTCTCTTATAGTATTGGTGTACTTAAAAGAAAAGAAAAAGATAAATATACTGCATTATATAATATCTTAAGATAATATACGTTGAAATTCACATCTGACTTTTTTAGATCAATTTGAATTTGAGATTTAAGTAAGTGTACAGTTTGATCTCGGTCACAAATTACTACAGCATCCCCGTGATTCGGATAACAGAAAGTATTTGGAAAAATGGTGTAAAAAATGAACAATATAAATGTACATTTATTTTTATTTATTTAATTTTTTTTACATATTTTATTCAAAAATGAAAGTATTTTTAGTCTTTTCATTAGCAATGCTAATTGTTGATTTGATTTGTTAAAGTACTCTTTGTATATATATAAGAAGATGGTCAGGGTTGCGGTCAAAAGTGAAACAAAAATAGTTTACAACTATTTATTTTCCGACGTTTCGCCCCACTTTGCAGGGCTTCATCAGGGCTAAGAAGATACAAAATGATACAATGATAAGAATAAAAATACAAAGATAAGATACAATGATAAGAATAAAAACAAGTAACAATGGCAAGAGTAAAAATTTCTTAATAAAAATACGTAAAATATAAAGCTAAAAAAGTACAGGAGATGCACATAAAACAAAAACATTACGGGGAACGAAAGAAAAAAAAAAGAAAAATATAGAGATAAAATAAACGTCATGAAAGAATAATAAAAATAAAAATAAATAAATAAATAATAATAACGATATAAAATGACAATAATATATTGTTTATAATTATTGATTATATATAATATATCAATACAAAACAGAAATCATTTTGTATCTTTTTAGCCCTGATGAAGCCCTGCAAAGTGGGGTGAAACGTCGGAAAATAAATAGTTGTAAACAATTTTTGTTTCACTTTTGACCACAACCCTGATCTATCTTCTTATATATCAATTTTTACGGTCAACTATATATACTCTTTGTATAGTTTTATTTAAATCCAAATAAAAAAAAAGTTCACGTACAACATTTGTATTTTTACTATAATTAAATTAGTATTACTGAGTAAAATGATTTATACAATAGATATTATGTATTTCTAATTTTTTTTTTTTACCATCATTTTTTTTTGTATTACGAAAGTGTTTATAATATATTTTCTTGGTATTGGAGATACAAAATTTGTTTAAATTTGTATTTCTAATTCCAAGAAAATATATTATAAACACTTTCATAAGAATTAGATTACCGAGATTACACTGTATTTATTATTATTTTAATATTTAAGTATTTATAAAAACAAATAAAGACATGAATTACACTTCTGAAATAATACCAATAATACAGATAGATTATGTAGTGTCAAGATATGTTGTTTTATTGTGTTGATTAATTAACTGGGTTACAAGCAGGTGGAAAAATTGGAGGTAGTGTGCGGCTCTCACATATAGTACAAGAGCCAATAAGAAAAAAAGGGAGTTATCTCACCCCAATTTTTAAAATCTTTAATGAAAGCTATTTATAATTACTAGTCAAAATTGATGAGTCTGTCAGGTATAGGTTGGAGTAATAGAAAATGGCTGCTGTTTCAAAACATAAAAAAAATGAATTTTTCATTCGGAGCTCTATATCTTTAAAACTACCAACAGCACTAGAAAAAGTAAAAGAACGTTATTTGAAGTAGAGTAAAATTGCTGAAATATTAGCCCTAATAGAGCTATTTACGTTTAATAGTTCTCGAGATATAGCCTTTTAAAAAACAACATTTCATAAAAAAGTACTAAAATATCGGTAGTTAGTTCTACATCTATTTCTCAGGGACTATGTGACGTACAGATGTCTATTAGCAATAAAATTAAAGCTAGTTTATTGTACTGTAAAGTAGATTATGACCTTTACCTTTATAGGAATAATAGTTTTCATGATATTGGTAAAATAAATTGAGTTATTGTTGTTCGAATAATAAGTTTGGTTAATGATAAATGTTATTTCAGGAATGTTTTCATAAATGTTATTCATGTACAGATGCCAGCACTAAAATTAAATCAGGTTACATTAACTCTAAAATAGTTTATAACGTTTATCTTTGGAGGAGTAGTAGTTTTTATGATATTTGGCGTAATAAACTCACAAAATGTTAATTTCTAGTTGTTCGTATATTCACATATGAATATAAATTTGGTAAATGAAAATTTATTCGAACAATTATAAACTAGTGTATTTCAGCAAATTTCTTGAAAACTACTACTCCAACGAAAATCAAACTACTTTATAGCTCACTAAACTGGCTTTAATCTGAGTGATAATAGACATATGTACGATTTTTGAGATATAGATTTTCCAATATAAATTCACTACTGATAATTCAGTACGTCCCATACAACATTTTTATGAAATGTTACTTTTTAAAAAGCTATGTTTCGAGAACTACTGAACATAAATAGCTTTATTAAGGCTTACATTTTAGCAAATTTACTCTACTTTAAATAACGCTCTCTTAGATTTTCTATTGTTGTTGGTAGTTGTAGAGATATCGAGCTCCGAATAAAAAATTAATTATGTTTAACGTTTTAAAACAGCTGCCATTTTTTATTACCCCTACCTATATTTGACAGACTCGTCAATTAAAGTAATTAAAGTAATCAAAAATTAGGGAGAAATAACTGCCTTTTTTTCTTTTCTTGGGCTCTTGTAGTATTACTTGCCTCTATATTCATCTTAATTTGATCCATCTCGTGAAAAGATTTACTCCCGAAGGTCTTTTCAGAAAATGAAATATATAGTTAGCAGTAGAAACGCGAGCAATTTTAGTGATATAGATATAGGAGGAAATACGTTGGGAAAGGCTTGAGTATTTAGGTTCTACGGTAAGTAGAAAAAACAAAAGTGATGTGGTAATAAAAGCGAAGTTAGAGGTGAAAATTGATGATGAAGTTATGATTTCGATTTAATTTCGAAATTATTTAGCTCGTGCAAAAAATTTCTGTCCAAAAGATTAAAAATAAGAATTTACAAAACTTTTATCCTTACAACACTTAGGAACAGCACCATAAGGTTTTTGAAAATAAGGTATTACGTAATATATTCTAACCGAAGGATGAGTTAACTGGAAAATTTAAAAGGCAACACGACGCTGAATTAAGGAATCTACACCCGGTATTTTTTTTTTTTTAATATTTTTTTATTCATATTTGTAATATTTGTAACTGTATACACATATATACAACAATTAAATTTGCTGTAGGTGACGTAGTGACATGATACAAACATGTGGAGAATATACCCACTGATAGAACTCCAATAACATTTCTAGAGGAGAAGAACTCGAGGCCATCTTCTTTTCAGACGCCTAGGAGGATTATTAGGTAATGAAGAAGAAGCCAGGTTAGAATTAAGTGGATTTAGGTAGTTGAGAAGTTTATCATAGAATGAATGGTATCTGGTTCTGGCCAAATCGGCAATATATGGAACATTGAGGTCCTGTTGGATGATTTGATTAGTGACAAAGTAAGGAGCATTAAGGATTTCACCCGGTAAATATAATAATATAGTGCTTAGCAACGAAAATGAAGATGAAGATTATAAACGTAGATGGGAAGATTGCTTAAAGACTGATAAATTTATGTATAGAACGATTAATGGTATCGGAATCGAACTTTCGGGTTAGCTTAACCTTTAATGTTATCTAAATGTTTTGTGTAAAAAAATACGCTTACATTTCTCTATAGCTAAAATAAAATAAATAGTGTTAGCTATATGTGTAGAGGCAGCATCTCTTCAGCAAACTCCATCCCTCCGTGCCTGGAATTCCTGGAACCTTACTGAGCTTCCCCTATCCTGGACAGTTCCCTTCCGAATTTCAAGCAGCATTCACCTCTCCAGAGGAAAACAAACTATTTCAAAAATGCTTCTGACCGTATACCTTATACAGCTGTTTATATTCCGGCCACATTTACTTATTCTGAGTATTTCTGACGTGTTGAAAAGGAATATTACATATTCATACAGATCAAAATTCAGGATTTATTTATGAGTTTTACAAATAACCACTAAAAATATTTTTCATAACTTTTCGGCTTACATTAATGTCACGAAATCGTAAAAGAAAAATTCGAAAAGTCTTGGTCTGACTTTTTTTAGTCTCACTCATCGAACTATGGAATATATAGTAAGTGGAAGAATTTCCATCATAAAAAAAATTTTCTATTTCCAGTTATCTATGGAAGCTCACATTTTGTTTTCCTCATTACACTTTTTCCACAGAGACTGGAATAGGAGCTGACACAACAGCTGATTAGAAGAAATACAAGTATAGAAAATAGCCTTTCGAATAACAAAAAATATTTCAAAATTAACTAAATAATAAAAATATATACAAGGTTCTTTACTTGTATTTTTATTACTTAAGACTTTGTGTAATATGCCAATTATATTTAAGCAATTGGTTTTCCATTTGGTCTCCTTGTTAGTATTTGGTTATATATATTAATAATATTTGAGAAATAGTTAGAACAAATAATTTGTCACAACGGTTCCGAAAAAGCAACCAAATTAGAAAATTTAAGCTTTCAAATAGGCAAAATCTACAATAAGAAGAACCTTTCCTCCAATGCAAAGTTAAGGCATTACAACGTTGTGATAAGGCCTGTGATTTTATATGGGGTGGAGACCACATGCTTACCCAACTTGGAAAAGCTGCTAATAATAGAAAGGAAGATCTTAAGAAAAATCTATTGGCCCAGGAAAATACAAGAAGGTTACAGGCTAAGATCTAACGATGAGATCTACAGAAAACTCAAAGAGCTGGAAACCGAGATGAGAATCAGAAGGCTGATGTTCTGTGGGCACATAGAGAGGATGAATGAGGAAAGATTTAACAAGATATTTAACAAAATTTTTAGACTTTTATGTTTCTGATTGCTTAAGTGGTCATGTATCTCTGTGCGTTCTTTAGGTTTCCGATCGCCCATATCAAAAATCTCTTCGCCAATGAGCTCGTTGCTAGTAGAACACAATGTGAAATGCTTCGAATGAATCACCTAGCCTTCACATATACATTCCACGAATAACATAACGCAAAGAAATGCATAGAATACACATTGACACAATTCCATACAGAACATGGTAACACAAAACATTACTTGAAACGATTTAATATTATGACGACTGACATGTGTGACGAAGTTGGACAAGTGCACAATTTAAGACATATATTTTATGAATGTAAGCTATATAGAGTGCTTAATTAATATAAGAGAGAGAGAGAAATACTTTATTTATGTGCCTAAATACAATAGGTTGCTATCTCATACAGCATACTTATCAATCCGTAATCGGACATATATAAATTACACATACATAGTATAACCAGAAAAAAAAAAGAGATACAATAATAAGATGTAATAAACAGTTCCCCCCCCCCTACAGTTTCATTTTACAATCCATTTCGGTCTGTACAACAAATACAAATAGTTTCATTTATTCCTATTTTTCTTTCTCATTTTTTCTCCTCCAATTTCACCCTTTCACAATTATTCAATTCACCCGATCAACAAATTCGCTCTCCGGAATTCACCCTCGTAGATCTCTTCAGTCACCCGCTAAACAAATTCACTATTTGACGGTAATGTGAGATCAGACCAATAATACTAAAACAAGGCAATTGGTTTGAAAATTTAAAATAATAATATTGACTCGAGATTATATTATTTTATTTACTTATTTTTTTCATACACATAGTTTGATTATGTTCATTTTGTTTATTTTTCTGTTTGTATATATTTTAAGACAGATTTTTTTTCATTCATTATTTATTTTATTTTATTATGACTGATCACTCATCACTATTACCTACTGCCCACAACTATGTGACAGATTGTAATATCTATCAATAAATAAAAAGTATTTTAAAAAAAATAATAATAAAATTTATAAAGAATATATGATTTATATAATGAATGGGCCTCAATGATAAAAGTATTGATAATTAATGATACTGTAAGTATATTTTTTTATTTTTTAAAAATTATCTTTGATGATAGGTACATAAATTAAATTAATTCAGACAATGTTTAATACTAGAGGTGGCTTTCTATTTATTCTGTTAACCTTAGCTGAAGAATATAAGCATGTGATTAAACTAGAAATTATCCAGATTATATTATCTGGAAGCTCTTAGAAAATTGGTTGTCCTGGAAGATGCCTATTTACGATCCCCTAGACAGTACCCAAGCTCCAGTACAAGCTATGGACTATTGTGTCCCTACACTCCTGCTTCCAGAACAATACACCCGCATACATTTCTATGCCTTCTATCCTATCCCGTATGCACCCGTTTCTCATCTCATTACATATCTTCCAAGTGTAAGTTCTAGCATTGTGCCAATGTATTTATTATTGTAAATAATATTTTTTGAACACAAATTGAATATAGTATATTTTTTATAAGTATGACTTTTTTCGTAATTTTGATTTGGCATAAATGCGGTCGATTTTGTGCTGAGTGTGGAATTGCTCAATTTAAGTATAAAACCGTGTAATACTAGAGCCGGGAAGAAAAAAAAGGCATTTATCTCACCCCAAATTTTTTATTACTTCAATAAAAACTATGTATAATTAGTAGTCAAAACTGACGAGTCTGCCAAGTATAGGTAAGGGTATTAAAAAATGGAGGCAGTTTCAAAACCTTAAATAAACATTGATTTTTCATTCGGATCTCTATATCTTAAAAACTACCAACAACACTAGAAAATCTAAGATAACATTATTTAAAGAAGAGTAAATATTCCGAAATATTAGCCCTAAAAGAGCTATTTACGTCCAATAGTTCTCGAGATATAGCTTTTTAAAAAGCAAAATTCCGTAAAAATCTACTGAAAGATTAGTAGTTAGTTAATTTATTTTGAGAAATCTATATCTCAGGAACTATGAGACTTACTGATGTCTTTTTGCACTCAAATTAAAGCTAGTTTAATGGACTATAAAGACGTTTATGACCTTCACCTTCGTAGGAATAGTAGTTTTCATGATAGCCAAATTAAAGATAATTAAACTAAAAAATAGTTAATTATGTTTATCTTTGTAGGAGTAGTCATTTTTATGATATTTGACAAAATAAACTCACAAAATGTTAATTTCTAGTTGTTCGTATAAAATATTGGATTTTTGAAAAATATATCTCTAGATCCATAAGACGCACATATTTCTGCCAACACTCAAAATATAAAGGAAATTTAACTTACTATAAAGTTGTTTATGACACTTATATTCGTAGGGGCAGTAGTTTTTATGATATTCACATATGAATATAATTTTGACAAATAAAAATTTGTCCGAATAACTATAAATCAATTTATTTTAACAAATTTCATGTAAACTATTACTCCTACCAAGATAAACACCATAAACTACTTTATAGTGCATTAAACTAGCTTTAATTTGAGTGCTAATAGACATCTGTACTTCAAATGGTTTTTGAGATATAATTTTTTCAAAATAAGGAGCTCAATTGTTTATCTTTTAAGGGATTTATGCTATACCACAATTTCAATATAGCTGTTGTGTTTCAGTGAATATAATTATCGTATGGTTGTTTTTAAATTATTGACTTGTTAAAGGTATTGTATAACTTAGTATTTTTTTAAAATTATTGTTATTTATGTACTTTAGTTAAAATTACACACAGTATTGTGTAATAGATTGTTGCATAAACAATGGATACATTATTCGTATTTATTTAAAATAAACACATTGCATTCATTTATATGTATATATTTAAATAAAGATTATTTGTGGTCACGTTCGGCAAAGAATGCTCACTATATATAAATAGCTGCATTTGTCATAATGCGAAGGTATCCCTCCAAGGTATAAATAAAAAAGGGCATTAGTTATCGGTTTTGGAAGCCCTTCGGTGGCCATTGTTGTGGCTGTCAGTGCCCTCTGGTGGCTATGTCAGGCAACATCCATCATCTCTAGGGCCCAAAAACTGATCAAGATATTTTTACAATTTTTTTTTTATTTTCACTCTAACTAAAATCATCAAAAGCTGTAAATAAAACAGGAATTGTGTCATAAAGAATTATTTATGCAATTTTTAATCTGTTTATTATATAAAAAAGGTTTTAGTGAATATCTCTCAGCGAATTGAAAACTTAAAACCTGAAGAGTTAGAAAAGCAAGCACAATATATTTATATTTTTTAAAAATTGTTGAGATGACAAAACTTTCAAAATGAATATAATCTGTAGAAACGTTTCGGGAAAATTGTCCCATATTTATGCATCTTTACAATGAAATTATCCTTGCAAAAAAAATTTTATCTTGGTTGTATGTGTAAAACATATTTTAAACTATAATTATTTAGATGACTTGATTTCAATTTAGAAATTGAAAATATGACAAATATGTGGTAAATGTGATTAAAAGATTTTAAATATACACATATAACATAGATAAAAAGAATATCTTAATGTTAGGATTAAGAAGGTGCATGAGTATGGGACAATTGTCCTGAAACGCTGTACAATGAAAAATATAGAATAGGTGATGTTCATTTCAAAAGTTTTTTCACTTCAACAATTAAAAAAAAAATAATCAAACTTTCTAAAAAGAAGTAAATTTAAGTAATAATTTATTATACTATATTGGACAAAAAATATATAATCTTAACTACAGAATACAAGTCAATTACAGTAATACAATTTGAGTTACGAGTAGTAAGGTACCGTACAATTATTAATATATTATATAAGATATATAATTAAGTTCAATCCAGAAAAACATTGCATGTTTTCCTTCTTTTCTTTCCAAACATTATATAAGGAAACAGCGATAATCATTAAAACATAAACTACTAGAAAAATTTAAAATTATAAATATATATAATTTTCATTAAACATAATTTTAATGAATAACCAAGCAATTATTATACATATATTTTTGAAATAAAATAAACCTATAAATTTATATAATAAAGAAACCAAGATGCTTAAAGCTGAAACTTATAAAATAAACAATATAAACGGAAAACACAAATACAAAGGATGCTCTCCAAGCATACAGAAATGTCCAAGAGAGCCCAAGAGGAGGAAAAAGTAAGTTTTTTTCCCCCAATTTTTGATTACTTTAATGAAAACTGTGTATAATCACTAGTCAAAACTGATGAGTCTGCCAAGACTGCTGGCTGATTCAAACCGTTAAAAAAAAAAAAAAAATTCATTCGGATCTTTAAAACTACTAACAACAATAAAAAACCTAAGAGAATGTAATTTAAATATTAATAAAATATGAATACTAATAGGGATATTTTCGTTCAATATTTCCCAATATATAGCTTTTTAAATAGTATCATTTCATAAAAAATGCACTGAAAAATCGATAGTTTGTGAATTTATTTTGAGAAATTTATATCTCAGAAACCATTCGACGTATAAATCTCTATTAGTACTTCAATAAAAGCTAATTTATTTTGATACTTGATATCGTTTGGAGTGTTTATCTTCGAAGATGTAGTAGTTTTCCTGATATTTACTAAAATAAATTGATTTATAGTTGTTCGGACAAATTTTCATTTGCCAAATTTATGTTCATATGTGAATATCTGAAAAAACATTTTATACGAATAACTAGCATTAAAATTTTGTGTGTTTATTTTGACAAATATCATAAAAACTACTTATCCTACAAAGATAAACATTATTAACTATTTTATATTAAATTCAACTAGCTTTAATTTGAGCCCTACGTCGAAGGGTTCCTGAAATAAAATTTTTCATTAACCAAACTTATTTTCGGAACAATTATAAATCAATATATTTTAGCAAATATTATGAAAACTACTATCCCTACGAAGTTAAAGGACGTAAACTACTTTATAGTACATTAAAATAACCTTAATTTCATTGCTAATAGACATCTGTACGTCATATAGACATAAATATAGATATTTCGAAATAATTAAACTAACTACCGATATTTCAGTACATTTTTATGAAATGATGCTTTTTTAAAAGCTATATCTCGAGAACTATTAGATGTAAATAGGTTTATAAGGGCTAATATTTCAGAAAATTTACTCTACTTTAAATAATGTTCTTATAAATTTGAATGAAAAATTATTTTTTTTTATCGCTTTGAAACAGCCGCCATTTTTTATTCCCCCTTCCTATACTTGCCAGAATCGTCGTATTAGATGTTCAGATATATATTTATAAATTAAAGCTACTGTACTATAATTCAGTTTATAACATTTATTTTCGGAGATGTAGTAGTTTTCAGATTTAAAAAAATCTGATATCTAGTTGTTTAGACAAAATGTTCTTTTTATTAAAGAATATATCTTAGAAACCATTCGGCGTGCAGATGTCTGCCAGCAATCAAATTAAAGATTGGTGGCGCTCAATAAAGGTATCAAAATAGTAAAAGAAAACTATTTATTGTTAAACTACGTTTCAGCCCACTTTGCAGGGCATCGTCGGAGCTGATATAAATGAAGTTCTGTTACCAACTGGAGAAGATACTTTAAAGTAGTTTAGAACATATTTCTTCGTAGGGGTAGTATCTTTTATAATATTTGCATATGAATTTTTGTCCGAACAAATAAAATTCAATTTATTTTAATAACCATCAAGAAGATTACCAATTTTCTATGAAGTAGTTATAACATTTATCTTTATAGGAGTAGCACTACTTTTTAGATTTTTGCCTTCAATTTGCTACCGGCGACAGGCTATTAGTTGTCCAAACATTCCAACATGCATTAACAATGTATTCTGTCAACTGGTTAGACTAAGCTGGGGATTACCAAAAGTTAAATATTACCATAGTATTATTATTCAGTATTATATATTATATTGTAAAAAAAAATTAATACCGTCAGCAGGAGTATCCATGCAAATTTGGGTTAACCTCTTAAATATTTTATATTGTTTACTATAATTTATGAAAGCATCTTGAGTTGAGCGTGATTCTGACAAGATCACCTCCTTGCGCAATTGTTGGTCCAGTAATCCTTTCTCAATTTACTGAACCCGTTACCCTTCATAGATTGTAGTGGAACACAGTTTTGTTTTTTAATTCGCTGATACGGTGGTTGAATAATAAATATTATATTTCCTATTTAACTATTTTTACTTGACGAAATTTTTTCCAAACGACTAGAAATTAACAAATTATGAATTTATTTTATCAAATATCATAAAAACGACTACTCCTGCAAAGATAAACATAAGTAACTATTTTGTACTTTATAGTACACTAAACTAGTTTTAATTTATGTGCTGATCGATCTCTGTACGCCACATGGTATCAGAGATATAAATTTCCCACAATAAATTCTCTGACTACTCATTTTTCAGTAGATTCTTTCATGAAATGTTGCTTTTAAAAACACTGTATATCGTGAACTATAGAACTTGAAAAGCTCTGTTTTACCAAATGCACTCTACTTTAAATGATGTTATATTATGTTTTCTAGTGTTGTTAGTTTTAACGATGTGGAGCACCGAATGAATTTCTTCTTTTTTTTTCTCGTTTCGAAATAGTCACCATTTTTTATTCACCCTAACTGTACTTGGCAGGTTCATTAATTTTGATTAGTAACTATACCCAGTTTTCATTAAAGTAATTACTGCCTTTTTTCTCCTCTTGGGCTCTAGTACTGTCAATATGAAGAACTTTATTGAGGTTCTTTTTCAGAAAGATCCATTTTTATGGATAAATATTAATCAAGGTAAAAACGTTTCGAACCTCTAAAGGGCCAATTTTTTTATAAACTATATAATGATAAAAAGTTATTAAACTTTTATTCTAAACATATACATAGCAAACTCTTAACGTTTAAATCTTTTATATTGTCCATTTTCAAACGGTTTCGTTTTCATCCCAGTCTCAATACAAAAAAACTATTTTCAAAACTACAACTCTACAAAGTACTCGTAATAATTTTTTTTTTGTTTTTCTATTTTAGTTTTTACTGAAAACACTACAGACACAAATAACATCTACTCTCTCCGTCGTAACCCTCTATCCTCCTGTCCTACAGTATTCTTTCTAAATACTCGTAATACAAGAGACTTACTTGGAATCCACACACAAGACTGAAACGACAAGAAACCGATTACAACAACACTTGCGTGATAAACGCTCTAAACTTCCCATTCACTACAAAAAGTTAATATACACTACGATAATCAGAACAATTTGGAAATATGGAATTGAGCTCTGGGGCTCCACCAAACCATCAAATTCCTCCCGCATCCAATCGTTACAACCCAAAATCCTACGTAAAATCCTTGATGCTCCTTATTACGTTACAAATAAACTCATTCACAAAGTCCTTAACATACCATTCGTTGCAGAATTGGCCCAAAACAGATATGCGTCTTTTCATTCCAAACTCCTTAACCATCCTAACCCATTAATTTTTAATGTTTCATCCTTAACAATCCCTGATAATCCGAGGCGTCTGAAAAGAAGATGGCCACAGGACTTCCTAATTTAAATTAATGTTTGAAGTACCACCAATGAAACATACTACATATTTACCTTCACAAGATTTTAAAGTGTATATGAAACATAAAACATATTTATTTATTGTAGTATTTTGTACAGTTGTAAATTACATTAAATAAATAAATAAAAAAAATTGTTTTTACTGAGGTAAATTTTTCTTCGGGGGTATTATATCTAAAGAGGTATTCATGATCTTTTGTTTAACATGTTAAAGTGTGTTAAATGTAGAAATATTTTCTTATTTAGCATGTTAAAGGGATATGACATTTAACATGGTTGACAGTTTGCTATTAGGTCACTAAATAGAGAATAACGTTGCACAACAGACCAGCTGAGCTTTATATGATTTTGTCTGTTGCCCTTTTAAAAGGTTAGTTGTTCATAGTTCGTGTTTTTTTTGTTTTGGACAATTTTAAAAATATTGTGCTGTCATAAAGTAATAGACAACAATAATGGAAAATATACTAAATGAGGAAAAAAGGAACAAGTGAGGTGGAAGAAAGATGAAATAACGAAGCTGCTGGAGATTTTATTATCTCATAAAATACCAGGTTACAAAAAAGCTATCTAGAAAATTCGCTTTGAGCTCATCTGCATTTAACATAAAATTTATATTATTAAAATAAACTTAACTCTTAAATACTGATACGAATAAGAAACTTCGCCCCAATTTTGCAAACAAAAATAGTTAAATAGGAAATAAAATATTTATTATTCCACCACCGTAACAGCGAATTAAAAAACAAAACTGTGTCTCACTATAACCTATGAAGGGTTAGGGGTTCAGTAAATTGAGGAAGGAAGTACTGTTACTTGACGAACGATTGCGCAAGGAGGTGATTTGGACAGAATCACGTTCAACCTCCAGATGCTTTAATAAATTATAGTAAACACTATAAAATATTTATGAGGTTAACCCAATTTGCACAGATATTCCTGCTGACGATGTTAATTTTTTTTTTTGTAATATAATATATAATTTATTAAATAAATCAAAAATTAGTATCCAATTCTGTCTCAACACTTTATTTCTCACTAGTCCAACGTTTCGGTCATTCCAGCAATCTTCAAGGACATCTTCAATTCAAAACTCCTCCTCACATTAATTCACAATTTCTATTGCAGGCTATTCTGCCCAGGTCATTTTCTTTATTCTAATTTCAAAACCTATTTATTTAAAATTTAAAAACATTAACATTTATTTTTTCTATAAAATTATCAACAATATAAAATACACCACCATATAACAAACCATTTATCTAGTGAGAAATAAAGTGTTGAGACAGAATTGGATACTAATTTTTGATTTATTTAATAAATAATTACCTTGTCTCAAAAAATTTTGAAATAATATAATTAAAATAATATATAATACTTAATAATAATATAATGGTAATATTTAACTTCTAGTAATCCCCGGCTTAGACTGGTCAGTTGACAGAATACATTGCCATGTAGTTAATGGCTGTTGGAATGTTTGGGCAACTAACAGCCTGTCGCCGATAGCAAATTGAAGGCAAAAATCCCGTCCTCACCTCCAAAATCCCTCCACTAAAATCGGCTAGAATTTGCCTCTAGTAATCGTCCTAGGTATTTTACGTGTATAATAAATTTAGCTTAGTCAAGTATCAATATATATTTTCCTTCAATATATATAGGTTGAAAATATCCAAAGAAATATTATGACGATATGTATTATTAAAACCATATTAACCTCTAAATAACGGATACAATCAGCTTCCCTGACCGACCAACTAAGTTGTATATATATTCGTGCAAATTTATTTTGAATTTTTATTTATGCAGTGGAATTTATTATTTGTTCTTTATCGATTCCAACAAAGTTAGATGAATTTTCGATGAGATTATATAATAAATTATGGGTTGGATGGAATTGGTGAAATGTAACATGCATTTATTTTGTTATTGGTTTTCGCATGTGATTGTTATAAACTAAATTTTATAATTTTTATTTTATTACATTTTTTTTGGGGGGGGGAAGGAGTTAGCGTCTGGGTTAACGTCCTCAAAAAAAGGTCGTTTACTATCCAAATTTGACTCTTTTCTGTAATTAAGAATTGATTATTCAACGAATGTAAGAGTGCTATTAATTATAAGATACAGTCCAAGTTAATTAGTTATTTCACTGCAAAATTTCTATTAATTTAATGAAAACTATACATTTTTTTTTTTTAACTTATGAGGTTTCACAGCCTAAGTAACGATATGTAATATCAAGCCATCTTAACTAAGACCTCTAAATAACGTATAAAAGTCTTATTCCCTGACCAACCAAGTTGTATATGTATTCGAGCAGCTTTATTTTGAATATTTTTTATTTATGTTTTCAGTGGCATTAATTTGTTATTTAACCATTTTGTTTAATTGTGTACTTTACTATCAGAATTTATAATTAGCGGATTCGAAAAAAAGAGACACACCCTAGTAGTCTCCCCTACCCTCTTAGATTTCCAACAAGCATTCGATAAGGTCTGGCATCGAGGTCTCCTATATAATCTAAAAAAAGCATACACTACACATAAAAACTAAAGAAGGCACTCCAAAATACCGATACAATATTCTGAGCTCATTCCTCAATGGTAGAACTTTTTCAGTCAGAATTAATAACAAAAATTCAACCCTTAGACAAATCAATGCCGGTACCCCACAAGGTTCAGTCCTTTCTCCCATTTTGTTCAACTTTTACCTTCACGACATCGTCCAGTCCTATAATAGCTAGAAACACTTTGCAAAGTCACCTTAATGATCTAGAACAATATTTCACTAAATGGATGATTAGCTTGAACATTGAAAAAACTCAAAAGTTTTTACTCTCCGACACCCACCAGAACCACCGGATCTAATCCTCAAAGGTAAAAATGTGAAATGGAATCATACCAGTGAAACAGTAAGGGATATAAGGGGTACCTGGGAATTCACCTAGATCGCCGCTTTACCTGGAATCACCATATCAACATCAAACTAACTCAAACTTATGGAAGATATCCTATCATAAACAGAAATTCCAAAACTAAAACCAGAAACAACTGTTCTTCTATTTAAAACAATCCTCAGGCCACTGCTGATGTACGGCTTTGAAGTATAGGAAGCGGAATCCTTCATGAAAAGGAAAAAACTACAATCTTTTCAAAATAAAGTCCTAAGAATCGTAGTTAATTTTCCTTGGTTCATAAGAAATAGCCAATTGCACCGCGAATTACAAATGGAGTCAATAGAGGATTATATCAAAAAACGATTCATGAAGTTCCACGCCCAGTTGCCGACAGTTAAAGGACCAGAGGCCTAAAACCCAACCTCACCCCGAAGACTGAAGCCCAGGCTGCTGCAGGACATAGTGTTTTATAAATTTTAATAAATATACAATTAATTCATAGTTACAGTATTCCTATTTTACTTATTATTATTACTCATTTTATTTATTCATTATTATTATTACTATTTTTTTCTATTTTATTCTCTAGTCCCTTTTTCAAATTAGCTTCATTCTTTTTACTATTAGAGGGCAATTGTTCGTTTTATTTAAGTGTAACAATATAATTATTTTTTGTTATTAATTTTACTTTCCTCTTTTATTAAGAAGCATTATTTTTATTTATTTATTTTATTATTTTTCTTCTTCTTTTAATAATTTTAAC
>NW_027108815.1:88627-99627 GCF_000696795.3 Halyomorpha halys | reverse complement strand
ATAACTCGAAGCATTTGTTTGTTACCGGATATTTTCCAAAATTATGCAGGTTTATATAATATTTTGTAGGAGCGTTATATATATATATAGTAACGGTTATATCAACCATGTAAGGCCCACCTGGCCGATCTGGTATAAAATAAGATATACAAAAAATTATATCCTTTAGCTGATCTAATTTCTAGTTCTCCTCCATATTATAGGTATATATTATTTTATGTTGTTTTTAAATTCTATATTGTATTCTTATCTTTATTCAAGTTCACTCTATATTTATTATGAATTCATTATTATCAATTCACTAATTTTAATTCTGTATTATTATTATTCACTTCTTAAGTTCTTTTATTCACTTCATAAGTTCTTTCAATTATTTTTATTATTATTATATTATAAAGAGAGCGTGGTAGCACAGTGGTAAGGCGCAATGCAACTAACTCAAAGAACCCAATTTAGAATCCGGCTGGGCAGATAATTTTTTTCTGTTACACTGTAGCCGTGAGCCATCCTTTTGAGTCATCCTATCGGATGTAATATTTTTAATTGATAAAAATAAAAATAAATTAAAAATCCGGTGTATATTACATAACAAGTGATTTTCCAAATGAGATATTTGATTTTCGAAAGTGTGTTTGATCAGATCGTATAAAATCCCCAAGAGAAGAGAAAATTGGAAGACTGCTCAGAAAGGAGGAAATAGGGAAAGAAGCGTCCTAGAAAGGAAGTGGGTTCGTTATGAGTTTACCCTCTGGTCTTTTATCTCTCTTTGTGTGTCTTTCTGAAATAAGCAGGAAATTATATATTAAATAAAATAAAACAATTTATTTCGATTATTAAATTTTCTTTTTACATTTTATACTTAAAAAAAGAATTAGAAATAACTTCTATAAAACGGACACTTACAAGGAAGATGATTTTATCCTTTATGCAGAGGTCTACGTTAAGATGGAGTTATTATGAATGTTTACTCAAACTACGATAAGTAAGTACGAACAAATAAAAACAGAAGTGAAATTAATAAAAATAGTCTGGTGTAGGTTGGTTGCCTGTAGATATGTTTGCTTAGTTTCTTAAATAAAATAGTTTCAACACTTTACTTTTTTTTTTTGTAATAAAAATATTTATGATAGAAAATCACAAAATTAGAAAATTTAAATTTTCAAATAGGCAAAATTTACAATAAAAAGAACTTCTCCTCCAATGCATAGTTAAGGCATTACAACGTTGTGATAAGGCCAGTGATTTTATACGGGGTGAAGACCACATGCCATCCCAACTTGGAAAAGCTACAAAGAATAGAAAGGAGGATCTTAAGAAAAATCTATGGGCCCAGGAAAACACAAGAAGGTTACAGGTGAAGATCTAACGAAGAGATCTATAGAAAAATAAAATACCTGGAAACCGAGATAGGAATCAGAATTCTTATTTTCTATGGGCACATGAAAAAGGATGAAGGAGGAAAGAGTGAACAAAAAGATCTTTAACAAATTTTTAGCTACAAAAGCATAGTAGAATACACGAGGCAAATTACAGAAGAATTAAAAAACCTTAAAATTTCAGATACCGACTGTTTCAGATAGAGACACATACAGGAAAATACAGAAAAATGTCGCCAATATTGGAAGAAAAAGATGGATACGAAGTGGTCTGAAGAAAGATGGTCGAGGATTATGAAGCTGAGAAGGGAAGAAAGAAAATCATGACTCCCATATAAGCCTAACCTAAAAAATATTTATGAAAAATAATCCTAATAAAATTCCATAGGTACATAGCTAAAGTGGGTCAAAAAAGTATTGGCATACATGATTTTCCCTATGTTTCAGTTTGAAATATCAAAAAAGTTATTTTTATTTAATAAAATGTTCTCACTAATACGGTATTTCTTGTAAAAGAAATATTAAAAATTTATAAAATATATGCAAATTAAATACTTTTAAGAAAGTAATATCAGGTTGTTTAAGGAACACTTATTATTTTAAATAAGTGATTTTATTATTTTAGACTCCTACGTTTCAGTCATTGCGGTCATTTCTCTTATGACTAAAGATAGGATTTTTGTGTACTACATAAATGTACATAAATATGTGCTAATAAATTGTCATATATTTAAAAAAATATGTAAATAATATGTATTTATAAATTTTGTCTTATTCATAATTATTAATTAATTAGTAATTTTACACTTTAAAATTTTTTTCATAAATATGTATTTATTATATATTATATGAATAATATTTTAAGAAATTATGTTAAAACATGTACAAAAAATACTATTTGATTCTGAGAAATTCTCGATGTAATTCTTTGTGAAAATTTATTATTGCCATTGCATTTAATTTGTGTTCAAAGATGAAGATATAAAATTTTTACGCACTGTTTATGATAAATGATAAATTTCACCTTTATGTATTTTGGGTTCTCTTGAATTTTCGTTGTTGCTGCTAAAAATCTATTTACAATTGAACGAATAATTTAAGGAATTATGTGATTCAGGACAAAATATCTAAAAATATGTTAAAAATAACAAATATTTCAGAAAATATGTGATTTACAATAAAATATGTAAATATATATAGAAAAGGCCAAATATTTAAAAATATGTGAAATAAAAATGACTTCTTTTGGCCAGAAATGTCTTAAAACATCTTTAGTTAGTAAGAAATCGCAGATATCATGGTCAGGTAAAAATATGTGAAAACATAAAAATCATATCCCTACTTATCACACTCTCAGTTCCTCCTCCCTATGGAATTTTATTCCCTCCTTTATTCGTAGTTCTAATAGTAGCATTGTAATGTACTCACTGTCAAATCTGTTAGAAATTTGAATAATGACACAAGTAGTACCCCAAAAAAAATAGCTTAAGATAAAACAGGTACCATACATCATAGTCCTTAAAGTGCCATCAAGTTTAAATTTGACTGACGACTACGGACTATTCAATTCAGTAAAGAGAGGATCAGGAAGATGCGGAGTGGAATATGAAATCGGAGAGGGAAGATGTCCTGGTAATGCAAATCTAAAAGATGAAACAGTTTGTCTTCTCCAAAGCTGCCAGGGACAAATGCTAGAACGATATTTGTTCGCTTATTGAGACCCTGCTTCTATGATTGCTTGGACTTGTATAGTTTTCTAGCTGACACGGCAATGCTATTGCTATATATAATTGTACAAGAGCCGGGAAGAAAAACAGGCAGTTATCTCACCCCAATTTTTGATTACTTCAATAAAAACAATGTATAATTACTAGTTAAAACTGATGAGTCTTCCAAGTATAGGTAGGGGGATTAAAAAACGGCGGCTGTTTCAAAACCTTAAAAAAACATTATTTTTTCATTCGGAGATCTATATCTTAAAAACTAACAACACCACTAGAAAATCTAAGAGAAATTATTTAAAGAAGAGTAAATTTGCTGAAATATTACTACTAATACTACTAACTACTAACATACTAATAACTATACTATATTGCCCCCAGACCAACTTCCTTTCATAAATATACTTACATTCTTCGGAAAATGATAGTGGCCCATTTCCACGATAATTGTAACAGAGTGCAAATTTCAAAGAAATGACAGAACTTTATTGTGTTCCAGTACTATCGTACTCTTAACATTTTCGTGACAGTACCTGGCTCAGCAGTAACAGGTGATTGCTGCCACCAATAAACGCCTTGACAGAGACATAAAGTGCCATATAATCTCATCAGCTACTTACTTCATAGAATTTATTAGAAAACTGCATGAAGGGTAAGGAAGTACTGTTACTAGACCTACGGCTGTGCGAGGAGGTGATTTGGTCAGAACTAAGCACGGCCGCAAGCTTTTTACTTATTTAAATGGACTTACTGGGTAGACTCCGGAAGGCTTCTGAACCCACAGGACTGACTCACGGCTATAGCGAAACCGAAAATAATTTATCAAACATTTTTTTATTACATATTTACCAAAGAGAAAAAATCATTTATACTATATTAAACCCACATTTTTAATAGAAAATAATATAATAATAAGAACATAAAACAGAACTAGAATGATAAGAGAAAATGAAAATAGATTTGTAATAATAAATCAAACAAAACTGAGTACAAATAAAATTAATATATACATAAATCTTAAAAACGTTACTAAACAAACGGTCGTGCATGGAGGTGATTTGGTCAGAAACATAACGATTATGAGCCTGGGTGGACCCATAGGATTGACTCATGGCTACAGTAAGAAAATGAATATTTATCTGTGACAGACAGATTTCAACTAGGGTACTTGGAGTTATTAGTATCACAGTGCCTTACCACTGAGCCACCCCACTACTTCTACTTTAAGAAATAATAAATTAAAATAATTATAAAATAATGAAGAAGATGCTCAGATTTGGCAATGTTTCGCCCCACCTTGTAAGGCTTCATAAGGGCTGTACCAGTTGAGAGATTTTGAATTTCGAGAATTAACTCACAGCTACAGTGACAGAATAAATAATTATCTATCACAACAGGATTCGAACCCAGGTTCTTGGAATTAGTAGTAGTGTGAATTTTGTCTTCACTCAACTGTACCAAATCATATGAACCCCACTGATATTCTAATACACCTAAAATTATTATTCGCCATAAAATATATTATAAAAATAAAGGAGAAAGTTCATACTGTATGAATATAATTTTCGTTTGAAACCTAAAGGAATCGATTCAAAAAGACCTTTAAGCACAAGGGCTTGAATGGACTTTACATTTTGAAAGTACTATGGCCTACAAGAGATTGGCTAATTTACATTATGAAAGAGATATTGTACAATTTCCATAAATCGATAAGGCCCTGGGAGGCTGTAATTCAAATAAGATGATATTCAGATCAGGGGGGGGGGTCCGCTATGTTTAAATATTTATAACCTTCTTCTTAATAATAAAAATATATTCCGCTATCTGACCCCGATCTTCACAACTCTATTGTCAATGTTCGATAAATATCAATGCGAGATTTTTTGTAGGATAACAACAACTACCCACTATAACATTTTGGAAAAATATGTAATAAATACTTTTCTTTTATCTTTTTTTTTTTTAATAATTTATTTATTGATATTTACAACTGTACACACATATATACAACAAGTAAATTTGCTGTAGGTGAAATAGTGACATGATAAAAACATGTGGAGAATCTACCCACCGATAGAAATCCAATAACATTTCTAGAGTAGAAGATCTCGAGGCCATCTTCTTTTCAGATGCCTAGGAGGATTATGAGGTAATGAAAGAGAAGCCAGGTTAGAAACAAGTGGATTTGGGTGGTTGAGAAGTTTATTATGGAAGGAACGGTATCTGGTTCTGGCCAAATCGGCAACATATGGAACATTGAGGTCCTGATGGATGACTTGATTTGTGACAAAGTAAGGAGCATTAAGGATTTTGGACTGTAAGGATTGGATTCTGGAGGAATTTGATGGTTTAGTGGAGTCCCAAAGCTCAATTCCGTATGTCCAGATAGGCCTTATAACAGTCATGTAGATCAGTCTTTTGTAATGGAATACATTTGTAATGGATTGGCAATTTAGACCGTTTGTCTAGTAAATGTTGCAATAGTCGGTATCTACGAGCAGTTTCTTGTCTTTTTAGTCTTGTATGAGGATTCCATGTCAGTCGTTTGTCGGGATGTAGTCCTAAGTAACGGATCTGTTCGACAGGAATAAGTGGGGTATTATTAAAGGATATTGTAGGGGAAGAGGTCATGGGTTTACGTCGAAGGGTAAATGTGATTTGTAATAAATATCAAAAACTATCTATATAAGTATTATTACAACATTGAGAAATAAAAATAAACTATTTCTATTTGGATAATAAATAAACACCCAATATATTGTTTTTATCTTTTAAATAAATTAATTGGTTTCCATTTATTTATCAAGACTATTAATCAAATTATCAACAGTCAAACGTTTCAGCCAATTCGGCCATCCTCAAGGACAATATTTGGACTAATTTATAAAAAACGACAACAAATTTTTTTATTTTAATCCATTGAAAGTGATACTGATATTACATTTTAAAGTAATATTGAACAGATCCAAAATGATATGCTGGACTGTTGATCTAATGAAGAGTGTTAAGACATAAATGGATACCAATTAATTTATTTAAAAAATAAAAACATTATATTTTTGAGTGTATATTTTTTACCCAATTAGCAATAGTTTATTTTTTATTTCTCAATACTTATATCGATATTTTTTAGCATTGATCGCATATTTTTTTCCAAAATGTAATAGTGAGCCTCCATCCATCGTTGTATGTAGTATATAAAAAATTTAAATGTTTATATTCAGTATATAAATTTAAATAAAAATGTTCTAAGAATGTATATAAAAATGTTAGTATATAGTATATAAAATAATGTTTTCAATTTTAAAAGATCGTAGATTGACCGTAAGTAATTAATAAAAAGATAATGGTCTAGGTTTAATATGAGCCAAAGTTTCGCGCAGGCCTTCATTAGGGCTAAAAATGATACAAATTATAAGAAAGTTTGAGAATAAAATAACATGAAATAAAAATAAACAAAACTATGGCTATATTTGTTTTGTTTTTTATTTATATAATTTATCTATGATGTCTAAAACTGTATTAAAATATATTAAATTAAATCTGCACCACTACAACCCATAAAGGGTAACCCCTGACTTTCAAAACTGAGTACTGTTACAAATATAAATTATAAATAAATTAATATGATATAAATTATTTAAATGTATATAACTAGTAAATTTGATATTTGTAATATAGTGGCATATTACAAACATGTGGATAATCTACCCATTGATAGAACTCCTATAACATTTCTTGAGAAGATTTCGAAGCCATCTTCTTTTCCGACGCCTAGGAGAATTATCAGTTAATGAAAGAGAAGCTAGGCTATTGTGGGTTTGGAAGGTTGAGAAATCGATTATGGAAAGGTTAGTATCTGGTACTAACCAAATCTGCGATACATAGAACATTCAGTTCCTAATGGATGACTTGATTAGTGACAAAGTAAGGAGCATTAAAAGGATTGGATACGAGAAGAATTCGATGGTTTCGTGGAATCCAAAGCTAAACTTTTTAAGATAAAGCGGGAGGAATTTTATGGTTTGGTAGAGCCCCAGAGCTCCATTTCTTATGTCCAAATTGGTCTGAGTATATATATGAGAGCATTTGTTAAGTAGGTGTTGTAGCAATCGAAATATACGAGCAGTTTCAGTCTTGTATGCCTAAAATTTAAATTAAGTACTGAGACACCAAACCATCAAATTCTTACCAACCGTAAAATCCTTGGTGCTCCTTATTACGTTACAAATAAACTCATTCACAAAGACCTTAACATCCCATTCGTTGCAGATTTGACACCTTAACCATCCTAATCCATTTATTCTTAATCTTTCATCCTTAACAATCCCTGATAATCCTCTGAGGCGTCTGAAAAGAAGATGGCCACGGGGCCTTCTTATTTCAATTAATGTTTGAAGTACCACCAATGGGTGGTCCCTTGCCAATACTTTCAAGTGTATATGAAACATACAACATATTTACCTATTGTATTATTTTGTACAGTTGTAAATTACATTAAATAAATTAAAAAAAAAAATAAAAAAAAGTACTGAGACTGCTCAGGATAAATTCACAATAGTATTTCTTAATTTCCCTTAACTTTATAGAAATAATTATTCCTTTTCCATAATATATAATTTACTTAGTTCAGAAAGCAAAGTTTGCTTCTCAAATGAACAAATTATCTCTTTAATGAAGGTATCAAAAAATTAGAAGTATAAATAGAAAACGAGGAGCCATCCATTTTATCCTGTAATCAAAATCTTCTTACTTTGTTGCCTTTAAATTGAGCGGTTTAATAATTACTCAACGAGATGTAAGCTCTGGGAATTTTATTATTGAGAGAGGAGAGAAAAACTTTATTTAAAAAATTGGGTCTATTACATTGTAAATACACAGCATACTTGAATCTAGTCAGACAATTTTTCGATTCTTATAAAATAATAAACTAATAATATATGATGAATATGATCATATATTATTATATCTGGGCAATCTTAATTTTAGTATCACAGCCTCAAATTTATTTATATAATCCTGTTCTACAGTATCCTTTCTAAATACTCCACTAAGCCTGTTGAACAGATTCGATACTTAGGACTCCATCCTGACAAGAGACTTACTTGGGATCCACACACAAGACTGAAACGACAAGAAACTGCTCGTAGATTCTGATTGCTACAACACTTACTTGACAAACGCTCTAAACTTCCCATTCACTAATTTTTTAGTATACACTACGATAATCAGACCAATTTGCACATATGAAATTGAGCTCTGGGGCTCTACCAAACCATCAAATTCTTCCCGCATCCAATCCTTACAATCCAAAATCCTTGATGATCCTTATTACGTTATAAATAAAGTCATTCACAAAGACCTTAACATCCCATTCGTTGCAGAAGTGGCCCAAAACAGATATGCGTCTTTTCATTCCAAACTCCTTACACATCCTAACCCATTAGTTCTTAATCTTTCATCCTTAACAATCCCTCATGATTCTCCGCGGCGTCTGAAAAGAGGATGGCCACAGGACCTTCTAATTTAAATTAATGGTTGAAGTACCACATAGTATTTATTATTTTGTACGAATATAAGTCACATTAATTAAATAAATAAAAAGAAAAAAAATACGTGGAACTAGTAATTTATTATATAAGCAAAAATAACGATATTTCCTAATGTCGGTCTTCTGTTTTTTTTTGAACTTCAAAAAAATAATTATATATGAGTAGTATTATATATTCAATCCATTAAAAAAAAAAAGTTTAAACATTGATATTATAATCGATTAAATATCGATTTTTTAGCTAATACTGAAAAATTTAGTAGAATGCATATCCTCATAATAGAATGCACATCGATATTGGAATGAATATTACTAAATATCGATAATATTTTCTAATAAATTTAATGCATAGTTTTCTAAATCAAATAGTTTTTTGTTTATTCTTTTTTTTATCGTCAAATTCACCACCTTTCTTGTCATTTTTTTTTTAATACCAATTTTTGGGAAGCTAAAAATCAATATCAAGATAATTTTTCATCCTTAACAATCCCTGATAATCCTCCGAGGCGTCTGAAAAGAAAATGGCCACAGGACCTTTTAATTTAAATTAATGTTTGAAGAACCACCAATGGGTGGTTCCTTCCCAAAATTTTCAAGTGTATATGAAACATACAAAATATTTACTTATTGTATTATTTTGTAGAGTTGTTTAAAGGCTATTATGATCAAAAAAATTTAACAAAGTCTAAATAAACCTCATGTAGGAGGTAAAACAACTACAACACAATAAAACTATTAAATAATAGTAAAATACAACAATTATAAAACAATTAAGCATAAAATTATTTAACTCCTATTTCATTATTGAGTAAGTTGTGAGTAGAAATTTCACAACGTCCATGAAACTCCTATTGCGTTTCTGAGTAATCCTGTATAGCCATCTTTCACAACGAAGTGAAACTTACTTTACGAGAAGGTAGGAAAGTTATTTGTCACAAGTACTTGACTCGAAATGCCACCCGCATGAGTTCTTACAACGAACGATATAAGTTTTATAACATATGTCACGGGATATGTAACAGTATATTCTACCTACACCTCGTATGCATTTAACTGCTGGAAACTTTCTGATGGTTGAGAATTAAACCCAACCCTGTAAAAAGGCGAATTTTTCTTTAGAAAGTATATGAAAACAAGTTAATATCGATTGAAGTGCTCTTTCTAGGACTTAAAAAGTGGTCTAAGCCTTGAAAATATACAAAATATTTCATTTCTACTTTTCATTGCATGACCGAAACTTTTAATAAGGTGCGAATCAGAAATCATTACAACCAATTTTATTTAATCTAGCACTAGAATACGTTATTAAGTTGAGATGTATATCGAAAAGGGTAAAATATCAGTGCTTGGGTATGCTGGTGAACTTGGCAAACGCTCTAAACTTCCCATTTACTACACATCAAAAACTCTAATATTATGATGATCAGACCAACTTGGACATACTTAATTGAGCTTTGAGGTTCCACCAAACCATCCAATTCCTCCCATATCCAATCCTTACTGTCCACAATCTTTGATGTTCTTCATTACACCACAAATCAACTCATTTATAAAGACCTCAACATCCTATGCATTGCAACTTAGGACCGAAATAGATATACGTCCTTTAAATCAAACTCCTTACTCATCAAAACCCATTAGTTCTCAATCTTTCTTCCTTAACAATCCATGATAAATTTACGAGGATTCTGAAAAGAAAGTGGACTCAGAATCTTCTAATTTAAATTATTGATTAAAGCATTAAAAATGTTCTGAAACTTTCATAAAATTAACTGTATTTCATTTTACCATATGACTAAAATAACAAGGGACCTCTCTATAATAGGGTAGGACTGTGAAAGAATAGACCAGCAGGAAGCATAGTATAGGTGTCACCCTTGACAGACACCTGACACTAGCTCGCCACTGGAATCAGATTGCAATCCGATCAAGCAGGTTAGGATGAACTATTACACGTTTAATCACCTGTTAACTTCTCCTAATCTTTCTCTCCACTTCAAATTAATGATCTATAAACGTTTGCTGAGGCCAGCCCTACTCTACGGAGCATCTATGCCGACTAACATAGCACCAACGACAGCCAAGAAGCCCCAACAGTTCACACTTCACATATACACAACCAATTTTTTTGATAATCTCTAGTACTGCACAAACCAACTATTAGGACACTGACGCCGACAGGACGGCCACAAAGGCGACAGACCCACTTAAACAGCTTCAGCCTAGACTACATCATACCAGTACAAGAGCCAGGAAGAAAAAAAGGCAGTTATCTCACCCCAATTTTTGATTACTTTAATGAAAACTATGTATAATTACTAGTCAAAATTGATGAGTCTGCCAAGTATAGGT